>NW_027397063.1:25015906-25266182 GCF_003265705.2 Callorhinus ursinus
ACCAAGAAAACGCCGCCCCCCTTTTTCTTTCTCCCCCCCCCCCCCCCCCCCCCCCCCCCGCACACCTATGTCCCCTGCTGTTAACAGCCATTCAAAGGCTCCTGGCAGGCCTTTTGTCCTTGGAGAGGCAATATAACCTCTTTCAAATGTACTCCAGGAAGGGGAGTGTTCTCTCCCACTGTGACCCAGGGCATCCGGGCACCACAGCCTCTTGCATGAACCCTACATGCTGCTCTCTCTCACTTTCTCCCTCTCTCCCTTGACTTCTCTCTGTGAAGAGGGCTCCCTCCCCTCCATGGCACCACAGCTTTTCTCTCCCCCAATTCAAGACTTCAAACCTTGCATCTGCCATGTTCTCTCCCTCCAATTGTGCAGACTGTTTTCTTAATCCTTCAGATTCATTTCCTAGGTGTTCAAATGATTTGATGTTGATCTAGCTATGTTCAAGGGGTGAGGCAAGCTCTGGGTCCCCCTACCACTCTGCCATCTTAACTCCTCCCCTATGCTGCTTCTTTATTGATTCTTTCCTACAATATAAGTAGATGTTCATATTTCCTATATGAACAAATGTTTTTTACATCTCTGTATATTTTTGGTCTGTACTTAGCATCATTCATGTAGCTAATTCCCCATTGATGGAAATTGGAGTGGTTTTCAATTATCCTTTTTTTAATTATATACAATGAGCATCTTTACACATATATTTTTTGCTTATATCTATACAGACTTCTGTAGGATGGATTCCAAGAAAAGATTCATTTTTTTCATATGAAAACTTGATATAAACAATAATGTAAATTATCTTTAACAATATTCAGTGATAATTACATGGATAGTGTGTATTTTTCTCCTTCTGTTGCAAAAATGCAATATGCTTGTATAAAATTTTATCGCATGCATACTAATGAATACAGATGTTGAACATATTTTTTAAATTGAGTATCTTAAGCATGTATTACACACACAAAGGTAATTTTAATTATATATATCTATCTATGAGAAAATTTGTGGTCATTTTTAATTGTTCAATTCAAGGAGCTTAATCTTGAATTAACAAAAATGTGTAACAAAAAATGCAATAAGTATATTAGTCCTTACAAAAAAGAAACAAAAGACAACTATGATGAAATCCATGAGTCTAAGAGACACATATTAGGTGGAGTCTGAATGTTGGATCATTGCTATCATTGAGTAGAGAGTTGAGATCCACTTCAGATTATGGAGTGCAGTGGCGAGGTGCTAATGTTATTCATGAAACACAAATTAGAAGTTAGACAGCCTTTGGTGATAGAAAGAGGGATAATTGCCTGGGATTATAAAGAAGTGTTTTCTATTATACTTTATATAATTCATGTTCAAGTATGGCTAAAATAAATAAATCTGTCATGCGATGCATGTGAGTAATGTCAAAGTTTCATGTCAAGCAGTCATTCCATGATATTGCCAATGAGAGGAATTCAGGTTCCCCCTGACACTTTCCTCTTTCCTATATTATGGTGCTTTTTCATTTCTTTCAGTGGTCAGGTTCATTGAAATCTGTTCTACTTGTGATTCATGTTACTGAATTTGAGGTGATGCCAACATGCAAAGTTGTGAAAAACTGGTTCCTTCAGACTCTGACCACTGTCCTATGTCCAGTGCTGGGACTTTAGTGAGTATTGCTCTATCTGTGACTATCAGGCATATGCCTTCATCATCGAGTAAAGCTTCTCAGTATTCTGTTAGTGTCCAGTGTAGATATTACTATTGAGCATGATTGTCCTCAACTTTATTCTATACAGGAAGTGTCAAAATGTCCAAGTGAATACTTGATTTTTCATTTATTATTATTACTATTATTACTATTACTGACACTTCTGCTCCTGCTATTATCATTGTTATTTGCTAGTGAGCCAGTTTTCTGGTGGGTTCCAACCTTGTACCGTTTTACTCCCAAGGCAAAACAGAAAAAGAGTGCCTCAAGGTTATAGAATTTAACTACTGAGAATTTTTAAAAATTATTGAGATTGTTTTTTTAAATTATTTTAAAAAGCTCCAGGGGCATGGCTGTGGAAAAAATGACATTAACTCAAACTCCCTATTCATCTCAACCTTTGTGATAATGTGAAAACAACAGTTGCCATTTATATTTGTACACCCTAGAGATTCTACCAATACCAGTGTACCCTATACAATCACTCAACATAAACAACAGCAAAAAAGCAACAACAACAACAAAATGCACCAGAATTCAATTGCCTCCAAAATATGAAGTTTATGACTATTAAGTTTTATGCCACAAATGACTCCCTGTGCCCATGTACTTTTTTTCCTCAGAATCACTAACCACATAGACCCTCACTATAAAAGGTGCCATAAAGTGTTGGTGAATTTTCAAACTTCTGGGTTATAATAATCTATAATAAGTAGAATACATTTAAAATTGGAAAGAATAAGTTTTCTAATTTATGAAAGAAAAAAAGAAAAATGGACAAGAAATATTTGATGTGAAAGACATACCTAATGTGTAAGATATGTAGAGATTTAGAAGGTAAAAATTTGTCATTTAATCTGGTAAAGATTCAGATTATGTAGATTAACAATCTGTTAAAAAATAAATGGAATGATTCCTTTTAGGTTCATAATTATTAGATGGCTCTTCACAAACGCAAGATTCTTTATGGTTTTGCTAACTTGAATAAATCTTAAAGGAAAACATGAGAGCAGTTTGAAATTTAAAACTATTATAATTAAGACTTGTATGAATCTTATTATAACTATTTAAAGTAATTACAATATACTTTGGAGGAAAATAACAACAACCCATTATTAATCCTATTATGGATCAATTAAATATGTAAAAATAGATTCATAAATTAAATTACATTCCTTTCTCATCAGATCAGAAATAGTCAACCCAAATGAAATATTATTTTTATTTTTAAAGATATTTTTACTACAGAAGAAAACTTTCAAAAGTTTCCAATGTTCTCCCCAAATGCCTTATTTTAGCAAACTGCACCTATGTCATTACAAATATTATACATTTATACTCTCCGTGTGTGAGAGAGAAAATAGGACAAGAGGGAAGAGAGAATAAGGGGTGAGGGAGACAGAGAACTGTGTCTTTCTTCACTTGCTTTAGGAGCGACTATGGGGAGCACCTGCAAGTCCTTCTGTGTCTACAGGCTTAACTCTTGAAGTGAATCAAATAATTTAGTTCTAAATCAATCTGTGCTAATTATTAGCTGCTTCTTTTTTCTTTAAATTAGACTTTTTGGTTCATATCCTTTGAGGTGTGAAATTCAGTGGCATTGGCAAATATATATGCCCATGCAACCACTCTCATGATACTCATTCTATCCATTCCTCACCCCATCCCTAGGTTTAGGAACATCTATGTTACTAAAGATTAGATTTGTTTTTCCTAGAACTTCATATAAGCTACATCACACAATATGTGCTCTTTCATATTGACTATTTTTTTTTTTAATTTAGGAAAATGCTTTTGAGATTAATCCTTGCTTTGGGGTATATGAGTAGTTTGTATCTTTTCATTGCTGAGTAGTATACTTTTGTGTGGCTATAGTACAATTTGTTTATTCATTACTTGTTAAAGGATATTTAGATTGTTTCTGGCTTTGAAGTTGTTTCCTAGGTTTTAGCTTGTTTCCCAGTTTTGGAGTGGTTTCCAGTTTCAAATAAAGCTGCTATAACATTCATACACAGATTATTTATGTGGATATGTATCTTTATTTCTCTTGCATAAATACCTATGGATGGAATTACTGGGTCATTCAAGAAAGGTATCTGTAACTATAAGAAATTGTCAGATCAATTCCCAATATTATCAAACTGCTTTCCAAAGTGTTTGACCATTTTTTCATTCCACAGAATGTAGATTTTATGTACAATTATTTTATGTACAATTAGTTATTTCTTCCTTAAATGTTTTATAGAATGACCCTTTGAAGTCATTTGATCCTGAGGTTTTGTGTGTGTGTGTGTGTGTGTGTGTGTGTGTGTGTGTGTAAGGTTCATTAGCTATGATTTCAATTTTTAAAAGACAAACAGCTATTCAGAATATTTAGTTCTTCATGAGTAGGTTTTGATATGTCTGTTTCTAAAGAATTAATTTTAATTTAATTATCTTTATTATCCTTTTCATATCTCTAGTATCTATAATGATGTCTACTATTTAATATTTGCTAAATCTCCTTAAATAACCTATCAACTTATCACATCTCCTGTATATATCTAATAGGCACTTCAAATATAATATGACCCAGAGTTCTTTTCTTTTTTTTTAAATTTATTTATTTATCTGAGAAAGAGCATGCTGGAGGGAGAGGGAGGGAGAATCTAAAGCAGACTCCATGCTGAGTGCAGAGCCCAACACAGGGCTTGATCTCGGGACTGAGACACCATGACCTGAGCTGAAACCAAGAGTCAGCCACTTAACCCACTGAGCCACCGAGGCGTTCCAACCCAGAGTTCTTAATACACACCCTCCTTCAAAAACTATTTCATCCCTTGAATACTTGTAACATTATCCAACTAGTTTCTCAAAGCAGTTTGATGTGTCATCTTTTATTTTTCTCTTTCTAGTTATTGTTCCTATACAATTATTCAATAAATATTACAATTTTTCCATCGATAAATATTTCTAACATCTCCAATATTGTTGTCACCACATAAATCTTTCCATGTTGACTGGAGAAACAAGAACTATTCACAGACTCTAGTGAATTCCCCACCCCCTTCCCCCTTCTTTAAATAGCATTTTCAATAGTTTTCCCCTGGATTTATTGACTTTATACCATGCACACACAGATCACTATTCAGTCAATATTTGCCAAATATTTCATTGGACTCATCTGCAGATATCTTGTGTGATTTCTTTCTACCCAGCTCCCTGTTTACTGATTTTATGCTCTGCTAATTCTAGCCACTTCAATCCTCCGTCCTTCCAATTCAGTGTATTCCTAGGCTCTGTTTGAGTTCTTCTTTGTGCTACAGACTAACAATTACTTCTGAGCAACAAGCTGAGCGATTATAGAGCTCACCTCATTTGGTTCCATTTTCTCAGAAATTGCAATGCTGAGCTGCCCTGATTCAAGGACTGAGGAGAATGGTTTTACTTACTTTGCCCAATTTTGTAATTGTTTCTGGCAAGAAGACAATTGAAGAGAAGTTAATTCTTCATGAGCAGAAGCAGACATCTCACATTATTTTTGAAATATATTTTCACTGGGTTGAATTCTGGATTGACAGCCCCTCCCCCTAAATACTTTAAAGATTTTCCTACTTTCTTCTTGCTTACATTTTCTCTGATGGTAAATCTACAGCTATTCTTCTTATTTTTGGTCTGTAATGTGTCATTTTTCTCCTGCTCCTTTTAAGGTTTCTACAAATCCCTGGTTTTTCATCAATTTAATTATACGCTCTATTGTGTTTTTCTTGTTTTCATATTTTTTGAAGTTAATTGAGCTTCTTAAATCTTACATGCTTATAGTTTTCACATAATTTGGAAAATGTTCATGATTATTTATTCAAATTTATTTTCTGTCTTTCCCTTTCCCCTTCTACTCTTCTATTTCTTGGACTTGATAAAAATATCTTTAATCGTTTTATATTGCCCCATAAGTTTCTGAAATTCTTCATTTTTTCTGAGCCTTTCTTTATGTTTGTGTGTGTGTATGTGTGTGTGTCGTTTTGATTGCCCAGAGTTCCATTTCACTATTTTTCTGAAGTTTCTTATCTCCTATTAATTTGACCCAGTGAAATTTTTATTTTACATATTTTACTTTCATCCTTAAATGTTCCATTTGATTCTAATTTTTATCTTCCATTTCCTTTCTCTTATATTCATGGTTTCCTTTAAATTCTTGAAAATATTTATTGTATTTACAACTGTTCTCCAGTCTTCATTAGCCTATTTTATCATTGCTGTATTTTTAGAGTCTCTACTGACTAATTGTTCTGCTATTTATCAATTATATTTTACTTTTTTTTACATATCTAGTGAGTTTTAGTCAGTTGCTGTAGATTGCTGTATATTTCATAGTGCTAAATACTGGATTTTGTTGTACTTCTTTAAAAACTGGAACTCTTTGTTTGGGCTGGCAGATCAGATATGTATGGATCATCTAGATCTTCTGATATGTATTTTTTAAATTTTTTATTGTTATGTTAATCACCATACATTACATCATTAGTTTTTGATGTAGTGTTCCATGATTCATTGTTTGTGCATAACACCCAGTGCTCCACGCAGAATGTGCCCTCCTTAATACCCATCACCAGGCTAATCCATCCCCCCACCCTCCTCCCCTCTAGAACCCTCAGTTTGTTTCTCAGAGTCCATAGTCTCTAATGGTTCGTCTCCCCCTCTGACTTACTCCCCTTCATTCTTCCCCTCCTGCTATCTTCTTCTTTTTCTTTTTTCTTAATATATGTTGCATTATTTGTTTCAGAAGTACAGGTCTGTGATTCAACAGTCTTGCACAATTCACAGTGCTCACCATAGCACATACCCTCCCCAATATCTATCACCCAGCCACCCCATCCCTCCTACCCCCGACCACTCCAGCAACCCTCAGTTTGTTTCCTGAGATTAAGAATTCCTCATATCAGTGAGGTCATATGATACATGTCTTTCTCTGATTGACTGATAATGTATTTTTAACTTTAAAGTAAAAGTTTTAAATTCTTTTACCTGTTGTCATATTGCTAGTATAGCCCAGTAGTGAGACATAACGTCTACAGGGTTCTTTACTGGAACACAGTAGGTTCAGCGAGGAGGGCACCATTACATTGGACAGTACTCAAACATAAACTGTGTGGGCTCTGGAGACTTCTCACTTTACTGTACTAGTTCAATTTTGCTCACTCTCATGGAGTTTCATGCTACAGATCTGTGGATTAGTTGTCAGTCACAAATTTATCACATTCCTGGAGCTGTTTCTCAATGCCACACTCTCTTTGCACAAATTGCAATCACCTCAGCCCTTTTGAACTTTCTCTTCTCACCTCAGTGTGAAAGACATGCTTTGCTTGAGTTACATCTCAACATAACATAACCTGGAAAGTGTTTTCAGGTAAAGAACCTGGGCAATTGTAGAGTTAGCCTGCTTTGTTTTCGTTTTCCCAGGGATCACAGTCCTGAGCTGCTTATTGTCCAATATCCAAAGGCTGTTGTCTCATATTTTTCTCCAGAGTTCTATTTGTTTTTGAGACAGTGATACTTCAGTCCCAGCTACTCTAATATGCCCAGTGCATATAA
Source organism: Callorhinus ursinus (assembly GCF_003265705.2). NCBI lineage: Eukaryota > Metazoa > Chordata > Mammalia > Carnivora > Otariidae > Callorhinus > Callorhinus ursinus. The sequence continues at coordinate 25,023,171 of NW_027397063.1, forward strand.
GCTGTTAGTGGTTTTTCACCAAAGAAAGCATTTAACTTCTTTGTGATTTAACTTCCTTATCTTTAGAGTTTGGATAATGATATATAGCTTACAAAGGATTATTGGCTTTATCTCAAGTCGCATGAAAGATAAGATACCCTGAACTTTTATTGTGTTGTTTTTCCATAAATGTGCTCCTTTCTCCAAGCTGCCAATTCCACTGGGAGACAAGTTACTTAAGGCCATCTCAGTCATACCATGAAACTAAGTGCACAGGTTTGTTTTTGCCAACACTCCTTCATTAGACTATCAGATGTAATCATATCATCCTGATGTGCCAGTTTACTACCTCTGTCACCACCTCTGGGTACTAACTGACCCTTGGATATTTTCTGAGATTGCTCCCTAACCTGTAGATACCTCAGTTGGAAGCTGATTTTTTTTTTTTTTTTGTCATTTTTACTCACCTTAGTTCTGAACAGAGTAATATCCCTTCTGTTTTCCATCTGCGCTATCCAACCATTTCTTTTTCTTTCTCCTTAACATTCCCCTCTCTTTTAAAATCACGCTTTCTGTACATGTCACCCACAACACTTCTTCCTGCTATCACTACATAACCCTTGTTTACTCCTTGAGAGTATGCAAAATTTTAACTTGAGCTTGCTTTAACACACTAACAAAATTTTGATTGTTAATATATCCCTTTTTCCTTTGTTTTCTTTTTTTTAAAGATTTTATTTATTTATTTGAGAGAGAGAGAGAATGAGAGATAGAGAGCATGAGAGGGAAGAAGGTCAGAGGGAGAAGCAGACTCCCTGCTGATCAGGGAGCCCCATGTGGGACTCGATCCCAGGACTCCAGGATCGTGACCTGAGCCGAAGGCAGTCGCTTAACCAACTAAGCCACCCAGGTGCCCTTTTCTTTGTTTTCTATTCTTTATAATTTTAATTCCAGTTAGTTAACATACAATGTTATATTAGTCTCAGGTGTACGATATAGTAATTCTACAATTCTATACATTGCTCAGTGCTCATCATGTTAAGTGTACTCTTAATCCCCATCACCTATTTCACCCTTCCCCCCCCACCCCCCTCTGGTAACCATCAGTTTGTTTTCCATAGTTAAGAGTCTGTTTTTTTGGTTTGTCTCTTTTTTCCTTGTTCACTTGTTTTGTTTCTTAAATTCCATGTATGAGTGAAATCATATGGTATTTATCTTTCTCTCACTGACTTATTTCACTTATGCTCTCTAGATCTATCCATGTTGTTGAAAATGGTAAGATTTCATTCTTTTTTATTGGTGATTAATATTCCATTGTGTATATATTGATAGGTATGTGCTTATTGCCATTTTGTTACTTGTTTTATGGTTGTTTTTAATAGTTCTCTGTTCCTTTTTTCTCTTATTCACTTATCTCAGTTTGTTGATTTCTTTATGGATATACTTGGATTCTTTTCTTTTTACTTTTTGTATATCTATTACTGGTGTTTGATTTGTGGTTACCATTCGGTTTGTATATGACATCTTATGCATATAGCAGTCTATATAAAGTTGATAGTTGCTTAAGTTTGAACCCATTCTTTACTCCTCTCCCCCTAAGTTTTAGGTATCTGGTGTCATACTTTATATTCTTTTATTTTGTGAGTCCCTTAACTGATTTTTTTAGATATGCTTAATTTTGCAGCTTTTGTGCTTTCTAGTTTTCTTACTATTATTTATGGTCTTTCTTTTCCACTCAAAGAGTTCCCCTTATCGTTTCTTATAGAGTTGGTTTAGTGGTTATACATTTCTTTAACTTTTGTCTGGAAACTCTTTACCTCTCTTTATATTCTGAATGATAGTCTTATTGGATAGATTATTCTTGGTGGCAGGTTTTTTTTTCTTTCAGCATGCTGAATATAACATGACACTCCCTTCTGGCCAGTAAAGTTCCTTCTGAAAAATCAGCTGATAGCCTTTTGGAGTTTTCCTTACATGTAACTGCTTTATTTTCTTTTGCTGCTTTTAAAATTCTTTATCACTACTTTTCCCATTTAGTTACTATGTGTCTTGGTGTGGACCTCCTTAGGTAGGTTGATTTTATTGGAGGTTCTCTGTACCTCCTGGATCTGGATTTGTTTCGTTTCCCAGATGCAGGAAATTTTAAACCATTATTTCTTCAAATAAATTTTCTTCCCACTTTTCCCTCTCTTCTCCTTCTGGGATGCCTATAATTCTAATATTATTACACTTGATGGTGTCTCTGTGTTCCCTAAGTCTATTTTCATTTTTAATTATATTTCTTTCTCTCTCTCCTGTTCAGCTTGATTGTTTTCCTTTACTCTGTCCTCCAGGTCACTGATCCATTCTGCTTCTTCTAGTCTACTATTTATTCCATCTAGTATATGTTTAATTTCAGTTATTAAGTTCTTCATCTCTGGGTTTTTTTGTTTTGTTTTGTTTTCTATCTCCTTGTTAAGGGTCTCACTGAGATCCTCCACTCTTTTCCTAAGTCTGCTATGATTTTTGTCCTGTTTTCATTTGGAACATATTTCTTTGTCTCCTCATTTTGTCTCTTTTCTGTTTCTGTGTGTTAAGAAAGTCAGCTATGGAGTGCCTGGGTGGCTCAGTCATCAGTTAACATCTGCCTTTGGCTCAGGTCATGCTTTCAGGGTCCTGGGATTGAGCCCCACATCAAGCTCCCTGCTTGGTGGGGAGTCTGCTTCTCTCTCTCCCTCTGCTCTCCCTCTGCTTGTGCTCTCTCTGTCAAATAAATAAATAAATCTTTTAAAAAGAAGAAAGAAAGAAAGAAAGAAAGAAAGAAAGAAAGAAAGAAAGAAAGGAAGGAAGTCAGCTATACTGGCCTTATGAAGAAGAGGTCCTGTAATGCCCTGCTGTGCAATGTCCTCTGTTCATCAGAACCTGGTGCTTGAAGGGTGTCTCTTCTGTGTGTTGCATGCACCCTGGTGTTGTGGCTGAGCCACTTTTGCCTTTAGTCCAGTTGTCTGCAATGGCCCTCTCTGCATGCTGTGAACAGGTTTTGTCCCTGTGTTGGTAGTGGGCCAGTCTGAGGCTGCCTTGGTCTTGAGCCAGACCAGGTGTTTGCCAGAGATGCAGTAGCACCATACTATAGGGCACTTTCCCTGTGTTGTCTCCTGAGATGCTTTCATTGGTGGGCAAGACCTACAGTCAAAATAGATGTCTGCCCCCAGCCCACTGCTGGGACCATACTCAGACTGGTGTATTTGGTTATCTTCCCCTGTCTGTTGGGCAGGAGTCACTTTGGAGTGGTGCTGGCTCTGTCAGAGCTGCTTGCACACTGCCAGGCTTGTGGCACTGCTTTGGATCAAATCTGGCCAAGGATGTCTTGGAGGGTGCAGGTCTGTAAAAGATTGGGGGACAGGGTGTGCCATGTTAGCGAGGTTTGCATAGGTCTGCGGTGGGAAGGGACCTGGAGCCAAAGTGTGGTTGGACAGGGCATGTCTGCAGTAGAACATGGAGGTGGGGCATGCTGTTGGCAATCCAGGTAGTGAGTGTTGTCACTGAGCTAGTTTCCACAGGTGCCATGTATCTAGGCTTGGTGCGGGGAGGGGAATGGTACTCACCAGCTCCTTTGTTCCTAGAGAAGTCTCCCAATGATCTGTGCCCTTCCAGCACAAACTCTGAGATTAGTAAACAAATCTCCCTCTCATATACCCCAGGTATTTTCAGATTTCTGCCTTTATACTGTATCTCTGCAGGGCTGTTTTTTTTTTTTTGCTGACTCTTTAAGGGTGGAGACTCAGTTTCCTTTCACCCTCCTGACTCTCCTAGAACTGTGTCTGCTGATTTTTAAAGTTCCAGGTGTCAAGCCCCACTGAATATAAGAACCTGTGAAATTCAGCCTCTCTGGTTTTCAAAGTCAAATAAATGTACTGGGTGTTATACACAGCTGATGAATCACTGACTACTACATCAAAAACTGGAGATGTACTATATGTTGGCTAATTGAATTTAAATTAAAAAAAATTTTATGGGGATTAGTCTTCCTCATGCAGGCTCTCCATACCTGGGTGCTTGTGTGAGGATGTGTTTCTCTTCCCTTTCTGTGCCCCCAGCATCTCTCCCTCCCCAGACAGTCCCGTGGGTCCATTTATCTCCCAAAAGCTCTGCCTTTCTTACTCTCTTCCATGTGGCCTCTTCTCTATATCCAGCTGTGGAGAATCTGTTCTGCCAGTCCTCAGTCATTTTCTGGATTATTAACACTGATGTGGATATTATCTAGTTGTATCCATTGGAGGAGGTGAGCTTAGGGTCCTCCTACTCTGCCATCTTCCCCAGAAGTCTCTAATATATCCTCTTTCCATTTGATCAATTACCTCCTTGGAACTAACAATGTCTCCATTCTTATTGAATCCAATTGTTTTCCTTCTTCTTGCTATTTCCTTCACAGTTTTAGTGACATTACACTTTAATGGTCTTCCTTAACAATATCCTTTCTGATTCATCTTCCTTTTTTAGAAAATTAAATATGCACAGAGTTCTTTTCATTTTTTTCACTCTCTGTTGAGTTTACTCAGTCCTCTGACTTCATACACCACCTATAAGCTTATTCCCGCTTACCTCTCCAGTCTTGTGATCTCTCCTGAGCTTAAATCACACAGGATAAGCTACTGGATAAGAGATTAGATGTCTAATTTGCATCTCATAATTAATATAACCCAAATAGAGTTAATGTTCAATATCCTATCAAACAGTATTACTTTCTCCAGTCTTTTTCAGTTTAATTTATTTGTTACATTATCTACCTAGTTCCTAAAACCAAAGATCTAAGTTCTATTTTTATTATCCCCCTTTTCATTATTATCCACATAGAATTTCAACAAAAATTGTTAGTTTCCTATCAGTTTATATTTCTATCTTCTCCTGTCATAATACCACCACATAAATCCTAGCAATCTAAACTGAAAATATTTCTCCAGTTAGTTTCTTTATTTTTCTTCTTTCTCCACAAGTCAATCTTCACTGTACAACCAGAAGGACTTTTATTACCCTTTGCAGTAAACATTTTATACACACACTAACTAGTTTTTTTCTGGACATCCAAGTTTTTTCCCATTTCTGAGTTTCTGCACTTGCTTTTCCATGGCTTAAAGCACACTTTTTTGACTCTAGGTATTTTAAACTACTTTCATATTCATTTCTATTCTCACTTCTCAGCTGACATCTCAGATACACTGAGTAGTCTTTCTTTAGTAGCCTATAATATAACAGTTATTCCTCCAATACTTACCAACATATTGTCTATATTTGATTCAAAACACTTATTATAATCTTATTTTATGTTATTTATTCATTCATATTGCTTGTAAGCTCCTCAAAGGAATAGTACTTTGTCTCTTATGGTTACTAAAGTGTTCTCAGAACCTAGAAGGCTGTTTATAAACAAATGCTTAATATTTGTTGAATAAATGAATAAGACATCAATATCAAAGAAGACATGTTTCTAAACTACCTTGTGCCGTGTCTTAATAATTGTATCTGGTCTAGTCATTTTGAAATACTTGTTCAGCTAGTTAGCTCTATACTTCCAATCTTGCTGATCCTACCAGAAAAGTCTGCATTTTAGTTTGACATTTCATTAAGTAGACTCTCCATATACTTCCCTGGACTCATCTAAAATATGAGCTCAGGGATCTTCTCTAACTGATGGCCATTTCCAATTCTTAACTGACTTCTTTCTCCAGTTCAGTTTATTGCTATCTACATTCTGTCTCTCTCATATGGACAACTCTCTCCCTAAATAAATCTTCCATTGTTCATAACTTATTCAACTTCTGAATTAATCACTTGATTATCCCTCCAACATTTGACCACCTAGTATGATCACCAAAATCAGTGATGTGACTGCCTTTGGGTACTTAAGGGTTTTTGACTACCTTTGCACATTCTTTGATTATGTATGTGGATCAGTTTTCTGTGCCCACCGTGATACTTCTTTTTTTTTTCATCTGTCCACCAGTCACATGTTTCCAAGTCTTAGTTTACTTTTTGTGCTTAAGCTCCCCAGAATTACAAATCAGCATATATTTATATTCCAAGTCTTTTTAAATACCCCTATCTTTTTCATACCAGGACACCTGGTTGGTGGCTGTTTTTAGATTAAATTGAATAAACAGTCACCTACAGAGTGTAGTTTCAGGGATGTAGAAAAGTGATTCTACTTCAAAAGCATTTTTCTGTTGGCCTTCATATTTATATTCATTTTTGATAAAGGTGTAGAAAGAGTAACCTGATAAAACATTAAAGTGCCATTTAAGAAGTAAAGTAATAAACCACCTCCAGGAATTAATCCTGGGTTTTTGAGAGCCAAAGGAGACCAAAGACTTCTCACAAGTATGTAGTTATCCTTAAAAGTGGAATCAAAAGCAAACCTTAATTCTAGATCCAATTGACCTAAAATTCTTTTTCATTCACTTTAATGAACAGCAAAATATGAGTAATGGATCATCATCTACATTAAATATCTAATATCTACATTAGATGTATGTTTTATTATTCTAATTTAAATCCTTATTGTAGCAAAAATTTAGCAAATTCTGCCATTCTTGTTTTCTCAATTTCTAATTCATTTTTAATAAAACACCAATAATTCTAGAATTTGAATTATTAAAGAAATATATATTTATACTTTAAAAAAACATAAACAGTTTCCCCTGTGCATTTCAGATTCCAGAAATACCAGCTATTGCTGCCATGTGTTAAGAGATTCTGGCTATAGGCCTCAGACAAAACAGTTTTTTTCTTTGTTAGTCACAACAAAGTGAACTTGTAACAGTGTAGCAGCATGGTGAGATGCTAGAGGAAAGAAGAAACACTTGGAACCAACCCAACCAATTAAAACTAAATAAAGAGCATTTAGTTTAAAAAAAATCTGCTCAAGGGAAAAATGTAGTGTTCTCTCTAAAAGCTCAAAGTGAAATGATACTCCTCTCTCTCTCAAACTCATGTAACAATAATATTGTTATTGCATTAGATTGTCATAGTATGAGATGTGTGTGCATGATTTCAAAAATAATTGTTCATTACAAATTCATACTGACTATAATCTGAAGATCCAGGGCAAGTATCTATAAAGACCTATAAATTAGCCATTTTCCCTTGTGTAGATCAAATCCCGTATTCATTTACTTATTTTTTTATTCTTTTTTTTAAAAGATTTTTATTTATTTATTTGAGGGAGAGAGAATGAGAGAGAGAGAGCACGAGAGGGAAGAGGGTCAGAGGGAGAAGCAGACTCCCTGCTGAGCAGGGAGCCCCATGTGGGACTCGATCCCGGGACTCCAGGATCATGACCTGAGCCGAAGGCAGTCGCTTAACCAACTGAGCCACCCAGGCGCCCAAGTATTCATTTATTTTTGATGTTACAATTGGAACACTTTAAAAATAAATAGTTTTTGGCCATTTGCCATTGCTTCTTTTGTCACCTGTCAATATAGACAAGGGGATAATTACCTATATAATTTTATTTTTCTATTTTTTTAAATTATTAGACACGAGGGTTTTGAAACATATTGAAAAGTAGAATTTTTCAAAGAGTTTTTTGACTTCTATTCAAACTATTAGAAGTATGTTTCCAAATGTAGTCTCAAAAGACTACATTCAACTGGATTTTCTAACTGAAAGTTAAAACATTATGAGAGGATTTGGCAAAAATGACTGTGACTTAAATATCATCCAAAGAGATTTATTTCTGAAAAAAGTGTATGCTTGAAAATCTCTGAATGTTTTATTAGCCATGTCCTTCTATTTGTTAATTTCATGTTTTTTTAAAAGTAATTGACTAATTATAATCTGGGTGGTTCTAATATATAAAGGGAAAAAGATCAATTTAAGCTCGATTTTTGATTTGGTTTTTCATTCTGATTACAGAATGATTCCTAGTATAAATTTTAATTTGTCTAAATGAGTATATTTTGTGCATTTCAGTGACATTATTTCAATGTCTCAATGATCTTAAGAATGTGTGTATGTGTATATTCCTTGAGATATACTAATTCTATATTTTCCACTTCTGTCTTCATGGATTAATCAAAATTCTTATTTTTTCCATTACTTTCTGGAAATCTTATATAGATCTAAGTACTATAGTAAATTGAGTCCATGATTAGCAAAATACGCTTATCAAATAAATAGGACATACTGCATGATACATATTTTCCTATTTTGACTATTTCCTTCTTCAGCAAAAGTTTTTAATTTTTTCTTTGGTGGTGAAAGAGAAGTTGATTTTTTTAAAGTTGTTTTTAATTTTCAATTAGATGCAGAAATCTTTGTGCAGCAAGTAACAAGAATTCAAACTCAAACTAGACTAAGCAAAGGGTAAGTTATTATTGCATGCTTTGTATGGAAATCCAAGTATTTTAGGAAAGGATCAACCCAAAGATTAATCCAAAGTCTCTTTGTCACTTACTCTCCCTTGTTTGTCACTTTCCTCTGTCTGTTTGTATGCAGGACTCATACTAAGTATTGATTTACTTTAGTATATTAAGGAAAGCTCACCACCAGTAGTACCAGATTTCACATTATCCCAACTCGTGGAACAAGAAAAGAAAATAACTTCTTTCTTTCTCCTTCTACCTATTTATCAGTCGAAGAGATTTTGTTTTGTTTTTTTGTTTGTTTGTTTTTGTTTTGTTTTTAGTATAATCTTGAGGTTATGTCCACTTTTGGAGCAGCAGGAGGGCTGAGACCAGCAGGTTTGTAACCTATTCCTTGTCTTAATTTGGACATGTTAAAAAAGAATGACCTAGTCAAATTTCCATGTTTATAGTTGTTCAAGCATCAGTTTGCTTTTAATGAAGTCATCCAAGTGATAAATCAAGAATAATAATAGCTAACATTTATTGAATCCTTGTTATATTCCAGAAGATGATAATGATGTTTTGTGTGCACTGCTTTATGGAGACCTTGCAACAATATTATAAAGTTCAACTATTTAGACATTTCTTAGTGTTGAAGAATCTGAGGCCCAGAAAGTGTAAGTAATCTGGCAAACTTCAAATATGAAGTGGTAAAGATAGGACTCATTTGGACAGTTTAGCTGTAGGAGCCAAATTTTTAGCTATTTAGTATCTTGTTACTTATCTCATCAGATTTTTAATCTAATGCACTTTCAGGCATACTGAACTATGCTTCTATATCTTAAGGGTACCTATCCAGGAACGAAAAAGAATAGGGGTTTTCAGTGTTATCACAGTAAGCTTGGGAACCAGTCTATCAACTAAACTGTTAATACATGAAAGATTTCAATAAATAATATAGAGGAGTCTCGTGAATTGAGGAAAGCAAGATGCACGTAGAAAAAAATATTTTTCTCCCTGCTTCCTATAAATAGCAAAGAGAAGTGATAACATTGCAGAAGAAATTAAAAGATTCTGAAAAAGTCTAGGAAATTTGCGCTTTTCAAGTAATCATTATCTTTCTTAATTCATTATCCACTTAATCTGGTGTAATGCTTACATAACTGATGGTCTGCAAATTCCCTACATGTCTAGGTTTAGCTTTTGTTTAATGTCCAAATTAAATTATTCAAGCCCTCATCTCAGCCAAATCTTAGGAACTTCATTGCTCTGCCCTTGCATTTCTGAAGACAAACAAAATAACCACTAATTTTCCAGTTGCTGCTTTGCCCCACCTTACCCCTGACTTCTCTGAACATCACCTCTAATTATCTCATAACCTACTTTCCTGCTTTTGATATACTGGTATCATCACTTAAAATGTGAAAATGAAGCACCAAGATATGCCTATAGTCATATTTAAAAGCATATTAAAACAATGCCAATACTTAGTTTAATCAAATAGCAAAAGCTTTACTTAAAGTTTATAGCTTGTTGCCAGAATTACTGCACTCGATGGGAAAAAAAACCCAACAACATAAAGCACAATATTAGTCATTATTGTTTTGTAAGAACTTGAGTCAATGTCTCTTATTGCTTATCTGGCCACGAGCTAAATTGATGAAATGTCCCTTCCATGATCCTCCAAAGTCCCTGCTCTTTAATTCTCCCAGATGAGAAATAAACTCATTCAATTATACAAATAGCTTTAGTCCTTTGTTCATCAACCCTCCCTAACAGACTAGATAGAATATGGCATTACTTTAGAAAGGCAAAAGACTCAATTATTTTTTTCTTCCCCCCGAAGACATGTAGAAAAAAGCTGTGGTTTGGAAGAATACTTAAGAAATATTGTTACAATGATTTTTAAGTTCTTTTTTTAAAGATTTTATTTTTAAATAATCTCTACAACCAACATGGGGCTTGAATTTACAATCCTGAGATCAAGAGTTGCATGCTCTACTGACTGAGTCGGCCAGGCACCCTGATTTTTAAGTTTTTATTGAGGTATGATTGACATAATAAACTGCATATATTAAGAGTGAATATGTTTTCAAAAAAATTGTTGAAATGCTAAATGTTATAAAGAGATAGATATGGATATGTATATCTGAGAATATGATCTAAGATACAAATAGGCATGAATCAGATGTCACCAATGTGTTTAATATTTTATTTTTATTCAAAATAAAATTCTAAATGATCCACTTTTCATTTTAATAGGACATGTTCATGTAATATTGGCTCTTTATGAGAATCTGTTTGAATTTAACAAAGGAAAATGCAACATTGTTATAAAAGACATGCTCACAACTTCAACATGAAAAAAAATATTGGGTCTTAATAAACAGATTTATATAACTCCCATTCTGTCACAGTCCTATAGAGGAATTGAACTATATTATAGTGCCTCATACAGTCCTATTACAATAAAATTGTGGCTCTAGTGAATTTTGTCACAATGTTTACTGCCTGAATTTATTTCCAAGATAAAAAAAAATTGCTTTCTTTTGACTTGATTTATGAAAAGGTATATTTCTGTCTTTGTAAAATCTTAATTGCAATGGATGATTTCCTAAGCAAGTCTCCTGAAGAAAAACTCTAATGACCATGAAGACTGTCAAATCATTACTTTAATAAATGCTAAAGAGACCTAAAACCTAAAATATTGCTGGGGGGATGAGCAAAAGAGAACACCTTTTTTAATAGTAAAAGTCTAATATGAAATCCTAAGTGTTATTGTATTTTAGAAGTATGTAGGTATAAATTTGGGCATCTAAAGAGCATGATTTTTTTTTTTTTAGTTTTTGAAGATTTTCAGATAGTATATTTTTTAACACCAAAACATCAGTTTAATTAGTGGGTGTGTGGGGGAGAATATTGTGAAATAAAGAACGTTTAACACTGTGTTATATTTCAGAAATGCTTTCTATTCTAAAACCAATATTTTTAGGACCATTTTGTTATGCCATTTTAAATTACATTCAAGCTTATGCTACTTTAGAAATATTTATGTTAAAACACAAACATGGGATATAGAAACTGAGGAGAAAATAAAGTGTTGCAAAGTTGTGGCTTTTCACTTTATTTTTTTCTGATTTTATTGACATATTATTGCTTCATAACATTGTATAAGTTTAAAGTATACAACATAATGATTTGATAAGCGGCTATATTGCAAAATGATCCCCACAGTGTTTCCTTAACATCTATCACATCATATGGTTATAAATTTATTTTTCCTTGTGATGAGAACTTTTAAGATCTACTCTCTTAGCAATTTTTAATTATACAGTGCAGTATTATTAACTATGGTCATCCTAGTGTACATTACAACACCAGAACCTGAACTTATTTATTTTATAACAGAAAGTTTGTGCCTTTTGAACACTTTCACCCAATTCCCCATCTGACACCATTCCCTCTTCTGACAATCACAAATCTGATCTTTGTTTCTTTGAGTTTGTTTTGTTTTCTTTTTTTTAGATACTCCATATAAGTGAGATCATAGAGTATTTGTCTTTCTCTGTCTGACTTATTTAACTTAAGATAATGCCCTCAATCTTCACCCATGTTGTCACAAATGGCAGGATTTCTTTTATTTTTATGGCTGAACAGTATTCCATTTTGCAGGTGTGAATGTCTCTGTGTGTTGTGTGTGTGTGGCATTTTATCCATTCATCTATCCATTAACAATTATTTCCATATCTTGGCTTTTGTAAGTAATTCTGCAATAAACATGGGGCTGCAGATATTTCTTTAGGATAGTGATTTTATTTCTTCAGATATAGTCTCAGAGGTGGAATTGCAGGATCACATGATAGCTCTATTTTTAATATTTTGAGGAAACTTCATACTGTTTCCATAGCTGCCATACCAATTTACATTCCCACAAGAGTGCTGAAGGGTTCACTTTTCTCTATATCCTCAGCAGCATTAGTTAGCTTTTGTCTTTTTGGTAATGGCAATCCTAACAGGTATAAGCTAATATTTCACTGTGGTTTTGATTTGCATTTCCCTAATGATTAGTAATGTTGGGCATCTTTTCGTGTATCTGGCCATTGAATATCTTCTTTGGAAAAATGTCTATTCAGGTCCTTTGCCCATTTTACATTGGATTGTTTGTTTTGTTATTGAGTTGTACAAATTCCTTATAAATTTTGGATATTAACCTCTTTTCAGGTAATTGGTTTGCAAATACTTTTTTTCCCATTCTGTAGATTTCCTTTTCATGTTGTTGTTCATTTCTTTTGCTGTACAGGAGATTTTATTTTGATGTAGTCTCATTTTTGTTTTAATTTTGTGCTCACGCTTTAGGTGTCATATTCAAAAAATCATTTTCGAGACCCATGCCAAAACATTTTTTCCTATGTTTATCTTCTAAGAGTTTTATGATGTCAGATCTTACATTTAAGTCTTTAATTTACTTCAGGTTAATTTTTGTGAATGGTATAAGAAATGGGTCTAGTTATTTTTTTTGCATGTGAATATTTAATTTTCCAAGCACCTTTTATTGAAGAGAATGTTCTTTTCTCCATTGAATATTCTTGGCTCCCTTGTCAAATATTAGTTAACATGGGTTTATGCATGGGTTTATTTCTGGCCTCAATTCTGTTCCATTGATTTATGTGTCTACTTTTATGCCAGTACCATACTGTATTGATTTATACAGCTTTGTAATGTAGTCAGAAATGAACTTTCCACTTTAGAGACAGTAACATGATTTCTTTTACACTTTTGTTACATTTCTAAGGGAATCATAATCTTCGCATTCAAATATCTTAAACAGAGCCCTAAAGTATTTCTGAAGCAATAAACAATAATTATACATGAAAAAATAAAACAGTATAGAAATATATAATTTATTATTTTATAAATAATATTTATGAATATTTATTTTATAATAATTTATATAAAATAATATAGAGAAATATGTAAAATTCCAAAAATATCCATTAGATTCAATTATCAAGCCTATGTTTTGTTTTGGGGTATCAGTCAATTAAACCATACAACATAGTATGAGCACTGAGTATGAATTCCTAAAAGTTAAGTGCCAGTCAGATGGTGGGAACAAAACACAACACAAGTCAAAACTATATGTGTATATATGTATGTATATATTTTTATGTGTATACATATATTTGTATATATACATTTATATATTTAAAATAAAACATATTTATTTCCCTTTAGTTCTGGCATTACAAAAAGATGAATATAAGCAGATACAAAGTCTTATCGCTCAATGATAATGATTTTAATTAAATAAACTAAAATAAGTTCTATTCAACCGCAGATAGTTAAATCTTACGTAGTACTTGCCTTTCAATATGTTATATAATAACCATTTTTATTGTGAAAATGTGTAGTCTTTGTGCCTCTTATTTTTTGTTTTTGTGAATTTGAAAAAATTAGTGATCATTTTATTCTTAATATTATATATATATGTATATATATATACACACACACGTGTGTGGGTGTATGTGTGTATCTGTGTAGACTATTCATGAATGTTTTGGGCAAACTTAAAGTACCCTATTTATCCTGATAATACTTTTATAGTAAAATGTATTTATTACATGGCAGTTATTTATTATATGATGGATCTTTTAATCTTCAATGATCTTTAAGAATTAAACCCTAGAAAATGTAATGTGTATAAAGCTATACTTTGGAAAACAGATATGATTTTTATTTTTTATTTATTTTATTTTTTAAAAGATTTTATTTATTTATTTGACAGAGAGAGAGAGAGAGACAGCAAGAGAGGGAACACAAGCAGGGGGAGTGAGAGAGGGAGAAGCAGGTTTCCCACTGAGCAGGGAGCCCGATGTGGAACTCGATCCTAGGACTCTGGGATCATGACCTGAGCCGAAGGCAGACGCTTAATGACTGAGCCACCCAGGTGCCCCACAGATATGATTTTTAAAATCTAAAATAATGATTCTTCCATAAGTGTGTGCAATTGTATTACCTTTGTAATAAATCAATCGAAAGTCAGAAAAGAATAGGAGAAAGAAGCAAAATAAGGCACAAAGAAAAGACAGATTATAGAAATAATGATAGAGACATTGTTTGAATGGTCATGTAATATATAAAAATTCTTAAACAATATGTTATGTTAAATGAAACTTTCATTCTACTGAAAGGATATCAATACTTAAAAAATATATGTAAAAATGGTGTACTTAGCTCTCAGAATAAGCAAGAATCAATGAACAACTTAGATACTAGAGTTTTTCATTAAAATATGAAGATGCTACTAATTTAATAAATATTTGAGTTACCATATGGACATTTCAGATGTTTGGTTTAGCATTTCAAACAAAGTATCCTTAGTGTTAATTAAACCAGAAAAAAAAATAAAGAATACAGATAGCAATTGTTTCTAGTTAATTTAGTGACATTTTCTTTGGAAGTTTCCATTTACTTATTATCAAATATCTGCATCAGATCAGAGCTGTGTTTTTAACCATGTAAAAGTCAAAGCCTGGCCTAAAAGGATGTGTAAAATTAAAGGTGACATATAGATTGCATTTATAGCAGGGATGAGAACCTAATGCTTCAGATGTTGCATTAGGGAGAAAAAGAAATCCTTCTGAAGATTTTTGTGGGCCCAAGTAGCCAAATAAACCAGGATTGTGTGTTTACTAAACTGAATTATATGCATATCATGGAATAAATCTGGAATGTTGGCTACAATAATGAGTATATCCAAACAACATCAATACTTCATTTACTAATAGTAATGTATAGCACAAGACAGGTCATAATGTGTTTGCAGAAGCATTCAGGCAAGGAAATCAGACATGGAGGCTTATTTTGAAGAGCAGAGTATACTGATTATGCTCAGAGATTGTGTATCATCTCTGAGCCCATAAATCTATGTGGAAAAATTGAAGACCGGATTTTGATAAGGTATTATTGGAATTAAGAGAGTTGCAAAATATATAGCCCACATATAATCCTTGGGAAATAAAATCTACTTCTCCCCACTAGAAAAGAAAGTGATATTTTCTTTCTGTGTTTCTTTAGTATGCCATGGATCTTACTTTTAAAACACCATTTTAAATAATATAAATATGTTTTTTAAATCAATATGCCTTTAGGAAATTTGGGGAAAATATTTTAAAATTACATTACATAAAGTGGTTATTTTTAACCTGGGGTAGATATCCCTCTTCTCGTTTGGAGATTTGGCTTAACAAAGTGGTATACCTTGCTTGTCATTATAGAGGTATGAATGTTCAAGAAATAAAATTTTCAGTTTTCATCAATTCTGCAGAAACAGGATTGGGTTTTATAACTCTAAGGCTACTGATTTTCACTCTGTGCCATACCTTATTTTCCTTTAATGCAAAATATCAGACTACTAGCTGACATTATAAAATTAGGTGAGAGTAACCTGTCAGCAGTATTCTTAACTTCATCTGAAAAATAAAGATGTTGGAATAAGTTATCTTCAAGCTTTTTGCCAGTTTTAAAATGCTATCAGTGTGTTAATGCAGGTGTGGGAAAACTGGAACTCATACATTTCTGGTGCAAATTCCAATCAGTAGAATGCTTATGGAGAAGAATTGGGCAATATCTAACAAAACAACATTTGTATGACCCCAAAATTACCCCTTTCGTAGTTTATGTCTTGAGTTAAAATACAGACTTAGGGAAGACTAGAATGAACCATGTGGTGTTGAATTGCAATTGGAAGGTAGATCATAGATATTGCAATAGAAGAAATGCTTATAGATATTTGTGAATGTGTGCATATACATTAATTTATTTTCTAGCTGTGTCCTCTGACACAGCAAAAAAGCCATTAGCTTTTCAGTAGTCCTGTGTACAATTAGTGTCCAGATTTTGGTTTCCATATATAAGTCTCTACTGAAAGGAACTAGAGATCGTTCTTGAAACGGCCGATGCTAAGACTAGATCAACTGATTCTAGATGAACCAAGAACACTTTTTGTGCCAACAAGTCAGGAAGTATTTAAAGAATGATGGAAATATTTCAAAAGGACACAAGAGTCAATGTGAAAGAGTGCTTACTGGGAAATTAATGACAAATTGAGTATCAAATTAATATAAGTAGATAATTACAATACAGTGAACACAATAAGAATCCATGAACCCATACTGGTATAAATTAATAAATGCAAACACATAAATAAGAAAGGAAGAAGTAGAAAGACAGCTAAAATATGTAGAAAATAAAAATTACCATTTGACAACCATAAAGATAATAGTTGACTCAGGCAAGGATCATTAATGAATATGAAAATTAACATTTGGAAGTTTTATGATTAGTAGCTTATTTGTAATAATATCAAAGTAGATCACCATAGAATACTTATTTATTACAATGTGGAAAATAATAATTTTACAGTGGAAAAGCCTGGCAGTCATTACCTTAACTGAGTGATTAAAATTAAGATCTACACTAGTGGAACCAATAGGCATCATGAGAGCGTTGATTAGGAGGCACTGAGAAAAACACAACATCTCTTCTGGACTGTTTAATCTACAAATGCAATCCTTGAACTTAATCGTGAAGGATAATACACAAACCACTATTGAGGGATATTTTATGAAATAACTGACTCAAAAATGTCAATGCCATGAAAGACAAAGAGAGATTGAAGAACTGCTTGAGATTAAAGAAAAGAGATGGCAAGTGAATGGAACACCTGACCTGGATTTTCTTTTGATAAAAAGGGAATTCAGGAACACACCAAAATCTCCTGCTTTTGATAATTTTATGATTATACATGAGAATGTCCTGATTCTCTAGGAAGCATACACTAGCAACACGTTTTGGAAATCTACCTTTTACCTAGATTACTAGACTAGTACTATTCTCACAGCATTTTATTAAATCTGCAATTATTTTAAATAAAAAATTAAAAATACATTTCTATTGCAACATTTTTAACTATGATAATTTTGCCTATCAGAGTTCTTTCATTTTAAACTGAGTGAGTCATCCCTTCTTATTTTGCATATTAGATAACTTTACCAAGTCACTTATTGATAAAAAATGCATAATTCTTTTAATGTATGTAGCACATGCTTTCCATCTTTTGTTTCTATGGTAATGAATGGTAAATAATTAATTAATTGTTTGATATCACAGAGGTTAATAGTTTTCGTCTAGGTTCAGAGATCTGAGTTCAAATCCCCACCATACCACTTTCTAGTTGTGTATCCATGGACAAACTATTAAACCTATTTACATTTAGGTTGTTAATTTTCAAAATGTAGATCTTATTACCTAAATCATTGAACCCCACAACATCACAACCATTGTAAATTAAAATGGGTCACTCTAAAAGGTGAATACAGGCTTATGGCTAGAACAAAGAGCAGTAAATGCATGTGTGAGAGGCAGAATTTCAAGATGGCCCCCCAATTCCCACCCCCTGGTATACAAGTCCTTTATAATTCCCTCCCCTTGAGTGTTACGAGGGTCTTAGATATGATTGGATGTCCCATATAGTGTAATCCACTCATTGTCCCATGAGTGGATTACACTGTATGGCAAGAATAAAGAGATTTTGCAAATGCAATTAAGGTCCCATATCAATTGATAATTGAGTTAATCTAAAAAATAGATTTCCATAGCGGGCATGATTTAGTCATATGACTCCTTAAAGAAGGACTGAGCCATTCAGGAGGAGAGAAATTCTTCTGACTCTAAAGAAGTGAGTTGTCACATTATACAAAAACTTGTAAGTGACCATGTGGCAAGAAATGCAGGGAACTCTAGAGGTTGAAAGGGACACCCTGCAGGCAGACAGCAAGGAAATGTGGAACTTGCTCCTATAACTGCAAAGAACTAAGTTCTTCTAACAACCATATGAGCTTGGAATAAGAGTCTAAACTCTAGAAAGAAATAAAGCTTAGTCCATAACTTGCTTGCATCATTGGGAGATACTGAATGTAAGACCTAGCTAAGCTGAAACTATGAGCTAACAAATACATGTTAGTTAAAACTCAAAGTTTGTGATAATTTGTTGCATAGCATAGACAATTAAAACATACATGTTATTATTATATCAGCTCTACATCAGTATACTAAAATCTTTGACTGACACTATGATGTTGTTCTTGATCATACTGAAACTATACCTGGCATTCAATTCAATTGTTTTATACAGTATAAACATATACTCTTTTTATATATTTAAAATTTGGATTTCCAAGTTCTTCCATTCTACTGTTTTTTTTTACAACTATTAAATATAAAACCTACCACAGAGCCAAAATTTATCTGTTAATGATTTATTACTGAGAATGGTTTAAAAAAAATACATCTTTCCTGGTACAATAGTCATATTTTTTAAATAGTTAATAATTATTCTTTATTTACTTGTTATCATGCACCACAATTTAATTCTCATTATCTATACGTGTAAGCATACTCTGAAGCACATTAAGATCCTTTAAAAAATCTTTTTAGTATAGTTGACACACAATGTTACATTAGTTTTAGGTGCAAAATATAGTGATTTAACAACTTTATACAGTTCTGCTGTGCTCACTACAAGCCTAGCTACCATTGTCACTATGCAATGTAATTGACTATATTCCCTATGCTGTGCCTTTTATTCCCATGACTTATGCATATCATAACTGGAAACCTGTATCTCCCACTCCCCTTCTTCACCCATTTTCCATCCCCCTGCCCTCTACCCTCTGGCAACCATCAGTTTGTTCTCTGTATTTATAGGTTTGATTCTACTTTCTGTGTGTTTGTGCATTCATTCATCTGTTTTTTTAGATTCTACATATACGTGAAACCATACAGTATTTGTCGTTCTAAAAAAAATCTTTATCAAACTTTACTTTTTAGAACAGTTTTAGATTTTCTAAAATAATGGAGAAGACAATGCAAAGAGTTTCCAGCTTCCCCTATTATTAATAACTTACACTAGCACGATGCATTTGTTACAATAAATGAATGGATATTGATACATTATAATGAACTAAAGTCCACAGTTTATTTAGATTTCATTAGTTTTTACTTAATGTCCCTTTTTGGTTGCAGAATCCCATCCGGAGGACCACATTACATTTAGTTGTCACATCTCTTTAGGCTCCTCCTGGCTATTGCACCTTTTCACTTTGCTTGCTCTTCATAAGTTTGAATGTTTTAAACAGTACTCAGGTATTTTGTAGAAGGTTCTTCAATTGGGATTTGATGTTTTTTCATGGTAAGACTAGTGCTTTGGGTTACTGTGAGGAAGACCAAAGAAGTAAAATTGCCCTTGTCATTACATCATATCAAGTATATATATTATCAACATGATTTATGACTCTTGATGTTGCTATATATGTATATATAGAATAATTAAATAAATGGATGATGGATGGTGAGAACCAGGCTTCTCACTACTGAATGAGGATTTATAGATAAACAAGAGCAGGAGGCTAGAATGAGGCAAATGAGAATGGATTGGAGATATCAGAATAAATTCAAGCTTATATTAGTATAGATACGATGTTTACGTATAGAAATATTTATAGATATGTGTACGTACACAGGTTTGTATAAATACCCATAATTTTGCTCTGTTAGCTTAATAGGTAAAAGAAATGCCATAAAACTAAAACAAAACAAAACAAAACAAAACAAAAAACAAAACACCCCAGTGGCAATGAACACATCTAGAGTCCAGTCCCATTTTTTAATACTATTCTCCAGTAAAAGGAACCGGTTCGCCCTGTTGATATAGTTGATTCTGGGACTAAGGCAGGATATACACAAGATTAGCCTATAGCATCTTGTAATACTGGAAAATGAGAAAGATCCCAAATACACACACACACACACACATCTATAGTAATAGGGACGTAGGTCAAAGAAGTACAGGAGCCAACTGAATGAGTCTCCAATATTCAGCCAAAGCTGAAATAATTTGGGCTTTCTTAAAATAGCATAATGCAAAGTATAATATAAATATCCATAATCATTAAGAATATAAATGATTGAATACATTGCTAAATTAATTAATTAATGAGAGAGACGAGACAAATCTCTCATGAAGAAGTATTCCAAATAATTTATGTAGATGCTCCACCCTCAAAGTCTGGGAATATAACTCCCCGCTCTCTAGTATGGGCTGGGCACGGTGACTTCCGAGATATACAGTGTGGAAAGGTGGCAGGGGGAGTAAGATGGGAGGGAGTAACTTTCTGAGAGAAAGTTCTGCAGGTGAGCAAAACCAACAAGTCATAAATCCTTTGTTATTTTGATTGCTTATTCCATCAACCTAGAGCAGTATCTGAAATTTATTCCAAGTATACTGTCAAACTTATTGGCATGCTCCGTCACAGGATAAACCAGGACATTCAAAGTGAGAATGGGTGATGATAAAGGACTTAGAAAGAGATTGTATTTTAAGGTTCTGTCTTGCAAGACACATCACCCCATTTTTAAAAAAATGAAACATAATTTATGGATCTAGAAATATATAATTTAAAAATTATGTAGATTTGCTTAAACTTATAAAAACTTGTAAAAATAATTCTAAGGCAAATGAAAGGATCTACGTATAATATTTTTCCTAGTATTATGCACATTTACCTTATCATTTTAATGCTATTTAAGTTCAGTGGCTAATAGATTGCCTTGTACCTATAGATGTTCAATAAATAATTTTTACTTGATTATGACTTCATCGAGCAGAAAGAGTGCTGTAAAATGATTATTCATTTTGGCATATTATTTTCTGCCCTTTAAAAATGGAGATTTATGTATATGACAATTGCATAGTTTTAAATGATACTTCTGTTGATGAAAACCCAGTTGGTCTCTCAGAAAAAAAAAATGGACAAACTATCTTCTTTACCAATTAGAAATCAAGAGAATGAGGATTTTAATAAGCCTCCTGGGAGACTTGTCTTTTGTGTCTTTGATAAATACATGATTATAAGGACAAATTATATGAGTAGCAATAATTTCCCGGTAATGTGATCGTTAAAAGACCTCCCAACTGCAATATATCAGTATTAATTGGGGACAGATGATCAGTTTAGTGACATGCTCAAGTCATTATCCATATTTCAAAACTTCATGAATACCTGAATATTCTTAATGTTGTGACTATTTTTTAAAGATTTTCAATGCAATGATCTGAATAAAGTTGTTTATTTTGAAACTACAAAAAATACAAAAAATAGAATTAAGCGTTATTAATTAAGACTATTTAAGAAGATATTAGAGGAAAGCGAACCAAGTATTAATGTTTAGTTTTGGATATAGAAAGGCTTTAGCATTTACTATAATTAAGGGGTATAGTACCAGTTTTGTTATATAACCAAAAATCAAACATCGATGTGTGTGTTCTGAATCATTGATCCAAATTATATTATATTCACAATACCAAATAATGTATGCCCCCAAATCCCTACAAAAATCTTGTATTTTCTAATGATTATTACTTTCTGCTTATGTAATTTATTTAATACCCATGTGTATCTTTCTCCATCTATGAAATGTCCCTAGTATATGAAGGGTTCCCAAAGTCAATCAAATTTGTTCACATCTTTTTCCTATAATTAATTGTGTGTTTCCTTATTTTGCTTATGATATCACAGACATGTCTTATTATTAAGCTTACCAATATGGCAAACTAAGTTTTTAATGCAGATTTAGTTCCTAAGTTTCAATCTGTGCCCTTTTTACTAATACATCATTTAATATTGCATATTTTAGTATGATCCCAAATTTTTGACACAATATGTTTATGCTCCTCTCCTCTTACAAAACCAGTATATTTCTTCTGCATTTTTCAAAACCCATATTCTCTCTCCTGATGTCTTTTGCACCTTTCTATTTGGTTCTCTTCCTACTTCTCTACTTCTTCCTTTTTAATTTGATATATTTCTTTCTTATTTGAAATTCTTAAATATTAAGGTTCTACAAATTCTGCTAGTTATTCATTTTCTCTTCTAATGCTACTGCTACTGATCTTATTTCCTACTGCTACTGCGAGTGATCTTATTTCCATGTTCATTAATTCGTGAATCTCAAAAGATGTTTCCCCTGTCTTGAGCTTCTCACACTGTTTTAAATCTTATAATTATATTATCTCATTTAATCTTCATAATAACTTGTGACTAGTGCTATTAGTTTTCTCTAGTTTTAGAAAAGCAAACAGAGATGTGGGGAGGTTGAGTGACTTTTTCAGGGCCACAGGAAAGTGATGGAGCCAGTGTTTTAATTTAGACAGTAGTACTCCAATTACCATATTCCATGGATGTTTTCTCCAACCTGAATTTACAAATCAGTTATTTTCTAGATGAATATGTTTCTTGCTGGTCATTAACCTGTTCACTCAAAATAAGATTGTTATATTCTCTTCCCTTATTATCCAAATTCAATAAGTTCCATGATTTCTCATTCACACATGACTTTCACATCTAACCACACTATTTCCACCTCCACAGCTTTAGTTTTGGAACTTGCAGTCCTTTATTTTGGTGATTGCAATAGCATCCCATTTCCGAGATCAATCTCTTCCTTCATCCCATTTCCAGTTAATCAATCATCATACTGCCTACATTGGCTTATCAAAGATAATCTATGTCTCTAACTGTTCAAACCATTTTGTTTAAGAGGACAGCATTTCAAATATTTCTATGCCTCAAATTGGCATCATGGCCTGTGGGAGGTTATGGGCAGGCCTACCATATTGGTCCCAATGGTACATTAAGAAACAAAACTAAAACAAAATATAGCTGTGGCACAATGAGCAAAATATTATATGGTAATTACATAGACACTTCCTGGTCGACAGGGCCCAACCCCCAGCCTAATGGTATCCTGAATTTCTTTAGTTTAACAGATTTCTCATTCTTTGTAGACTTCCTCAATCATTTCCATTGGTAGCCTACTTGAGAAACAAAGGAGAAAATAAAAGGTGCCTTAATGACTTACTTCCACCCCTGAGCTTGTGACTATACTTTGTATGGCCTGTTAATTAGTTTTTGTTAAAACATTGAGAGCAACTCAAACCATTGGAGCAAACTAATCCCGAGTTTCCATTCTCAATCCTCCTCTATTTTTGGAACCAGACCAGCTTTCATGGCAGCCTCCTCACAGACTTTCAAAACCTTACCCCAGGGTTATCTCCACCATATCTCTAACACATTCTATGTGAAATTCTCTACATTCTGGAGACATTGCAGATGTTTCTTGTTCCTGTGCCTGAAATATTCATTTCTTCAACAAACTCCATCACATCCTGCAAAACTTACCAAAAATATTTTCTCTTCAATCAAGCCTGCTTCTTGACTTTCCCAAGCAGTCTGCTGATTTATACTCTGCATGTTGTTTTTTTTTTTTTTTTAGGGCTTCTCATACTTTATTACAACCCTTCCCATTTCCTTCCTTGAGATTAGAATCTCAAGGGCAAGAACTGTGTTCTTTGATTCATTCTCTATGGCATTCTCTCTTTTCCATTTCTGCCTTCATATCAGTTTTATAACTGATATCACTTGGTCTATGGAGAGTTTACACTCTTTCCTCCCCTAGATGCTGCTTGCTTTATGACACTCACTATAGTTACTTTATAATTTTGTTTTTGGCTTATTTTTATCTCTTCTCCACCTCCTGCCCTCACCATTAAACTAGCAAGTTCTATGAAGATAAGGATTGTATCTCATTGGTTTTTATTTCCTCTAAAGCCCCTAGCACATTTTTAGATATTTAATAGTCTCAGAATAATTGTGTCTAAAATAATGTTTCTAAAACCAGCCCCTAGCTTGTTTAACAGATTGTTGATGATCTTCATACTTTAGACTCTGTTAGCCTTTGTTATTAACCAGCCTACCACCAAAGCGAATTCTAATTATTTTCCCTGATGAATCCTGTAATTCAACTTCATTTTTATGTACAATTTAATTTGTAATTAATCAAATACATATAAACTGACCATTAGAGTTTGCCATTAATACAAAAAGTACTAGCACTACCATACTGAGCTGAAACAATTCCTATTGTAAAAAAAGAAAAGACAGAATAAAGCTTTTAGTTCATTTTATTTTTTAAAGGTAAATACACAGTTTTCATTAACCATGATTTTTTCTTTAAAAAGCATCTTTCTAATAACTTACCAGACTCTACTGGTGCTGAAATTAAAACAAGGCACCATGGAATGTGTTAGTCATTGATCATATTTTAAAATTTTATTATTTACCCAGGAATACTACCAAATTATTATTGTCCTACTTCTCTCTTTAGATTTTTTTTTGTTAAGATATATGTAACGTTAGCCAATATTTCTCTGTGTGTGTATCTATGTTTAATATATATGATTTTATGAGAAGAATACAAGAGAAACTATTTAGAACTATTTATTTCTATTAAGGTTGTGATTAGCTATGAAAAGATGGAAGAATGACCAAAAAGGTGATGAAAAAAATTTCAAACAGGGTTATAAAATCATATATTGGGGGGCTAAAAAAATAATATGTTGCTGGTATGACATTGGAAATCCTTGTGTAATTTTTCAAAAATGAAATGTCCATTTTATAATTTTTTGAAAAGATGTTTTTATTGTCAGAGAGAGAATGAGCACAAGCGGGCGGAGTGACCAGCAGAGGGGGAAACAGGCTCCCCACTGAGTAAGGAGCCCATTGCGGGACTCTATCCCAGGACCCTGGGAACATGACTTGAGCCGTAGGCGGGAACTTAACAGAGTGAGCCACCCAGGCATCCCTAAAATGTACATTTTTGAGAAGTTTTTGATTTGCAGAAAAACAGAGAGGACAATACAGACAGTCCCATCTACATAGTTTCCCCGATTATTGATAACATATAATTATGACACATTTTTTAATAATTAATGAACCAATAGTAATATATTATTATTAATGAGTCAAGTCCATACTTTATTCAGATTTCCTTAGGTTTTACTTTTTTTTTTTTTTTCTGCTCAAGGATCTCACCCTGAATACCGCATTCCATTTAGTAATCATATTCTCCTAGGCTTCTGTTTGTTAAAACAGTTTCTCAGTTTTCTTTGTTTCTGATGATCTGGACAATTTTGTGGAATACTGATACAGCTTTTGTCCCTCAACTGGGATTTTTTTTTGACATTTTGACTAATTAGATGAGGGTTATAGATTCTTGGTAGGATGCCTACAGAGATAAAGTACAATTATCACATCATATCAAGGGGACATACTATCAATATAACATATTGCTGATGAAATTGACCTTTGTCTCTGGGTTGAGTTGAAATGTTTGTCAGGTTTTTCTGCTAAAAAGTTACTCTTCCCTCATCCCCTTTACACACACACTTCATACTGTATACTTTGGAAGAAAGTCACTATGTACAGCCTATATTTAAGGACTAGGGAGCTATGCTCCATTTCCTTAAGGGTAAAATATCTACATAGATTATTTGGAATACTTCTGCATGGGAAATTTGTCTATTAAACCTCGTTTGTTTATTTACTAGTTTATTTATATTAGTATGGATTCATGAATATTTATTTTATAAATTGGGTGAAAATATAATACTATTTTATTTATTTTGTTGCTCAGATTGTTTCAGTATTGGTTATTAGGAGCTCTTTTATCCACTCCTGTATCACTTATACATATCACCATCTTTGTGTTTTTGTTTTTGTTTTTTTTAAACAATTTCTTACTTTCTGGCACTACAAGATACTGCATAATTAACTTGTCTATTTCTTATTCCAGCCATAGTATCAGCTTACTTTTCTAAGCCCTGGTTCCTCTTATTAGAGAATGGTGTTAGAACATTAAAACGGGCACTGTGTGTTCATGTGACTGAAATCACATGCATTCAGCTTACAGAGCAAGGAAATATATGTATGTACAACTGTCTGTTTCTCTCTCTCTGCCTGCTTGCCTTTCGGTCTACCTAATCTATCTAGATATTTTTATATATATATAACCAATTGCATCTATATTAAACTAAACATGAGTTAATATATTACCCTAATCTATTACCAGATAGATCAGCCTAGCCTCCACCCTTCCTTTATATGTAAATTCTAAGTGAGGAAACTGATCGCAACCAACCCTTCCAGTACACATATATATATAAGTACCAAAATTGTTAACTCATATTCCTGTGGGAAATTTTATCCACTAGAATATAATGCTTATGTATAATTTATTTTGTCTTTAGTTTTATACCCTCTGCTTATATATTAATTTTCCATCTTATGCCTTGCTATATTAATCTCAGGAGACTTTTTTGGTCAATTCTTTGGAACTTTCTGCATACACAGTCATGTCATGTGCAACTGTAGATGGTTTAATTTTCCTTCCCGACTTATATACATGTAGTTTGTTTTCTTATTGTGTCAGTTAGGGCTTCCAGTATCACATTGAATAGGATTAGTGAGAGAAGACATCCTTGCTTTGTTCCCAATCTTATAAGGAAAGCATCTATTTTCTCACTTTTAGGTGTGACATTAACTGTAGGATTTTTGTAGATGTTTATAGTGTTGAGGAAGTTTCCCTTCACTCTTCATAGCTGAGAGTTTTAATCATAAATAGGTTTGGAAGTTTGTCAAGTGCTTTTTCGGAAACTATTGCTACTATAATGGGATTTTTCTCCTTTAGCTTATTGTATGTTTATTAGTTTTCAAATATTAAGTCAGTTTTGTATATCTGGAATATATCCACTTGGTCATAGTATATAATAATACGTATACATTGTTGGATTCAATTTATTGATATTTTATTAAAGTCTGTATTTCTGAGAGATACTAGTTTATAGTTTTCTTACAATGTCTTAATCTGGTTTTGGTATTTGTCTCATAGAATGTTTCTATATTTTGGAAGAATTTATAAAGAATTAGTATCATTAATTTCTTAATTTTGGGGTAGAATTCATCAGTGAAACCATTTGGTCCTTGTGCTTTCTTTTATGGAAGTTTACTATTGAGTCAATCCTCTTAATGGTTACTAACATAGTCATATTATCTATTTCATTTTAATTTTTCTTGAGACTTTGTCTTTACACCCATGTATTATTTGAACTTATTGTTTAATCTCTGCTTTTCTCTATGTCTCCATCACTGCTTTACTGAGAAGGAGGTATTCGATCTAATAGTGTGGTCTTTAATTTAGCCTCTCTCACTTTGCAAATGCTTAACTTTGTCTACTTAATAAGTTTTCTTTCTTCACAGAAGGCAAATTACTCACCTCACAGTGTAAAGTAATCCAAAAATAATACAGAAGTATTCTATAGCTCAGAAAATATCATTTCTATAAAAATTCATCACCACGGCTTTATACATTAAGCAGCCATTTTATTTCCATGATTTCAGTAATAATTTTAATTTTAATCAAATCTCATTAAAATCAAAATTATTTAATTCATTTCAGTATTGGGCTTCTTAAGTCTTAATTGATTGCCTTGTTTCTTTATAATTATATTTATTTTGTTTTCTCCCAACCTATTACTTTTCAGCTCCCTCCATACTTGTTCCACATGTTTTTCTCTTTCCCTCCCTAATGGCCTTCTCTTTCTCTCTCCACACGCACACACACACACACACATGCACACACACACACACTCAAAACACTTCTATGCATGTCTTCTGAAAAAGTGAAAAAAACGAAAAGGTGACTTATAGATTCTTGTGAAGTGTCACTGAATATTTTATAACACAACATGAAGTTTAACAACAAAACTTTTCATTTGATAAAGTGTTATTCTTTTTAAAAAGATGTACTATAGAAACAGTTTTCTGGAAAAGCGGTGAAGTACCCTGTTTTTTTATTACATTATCTTGAAATAGATAAAAAAAAAAATCACTCAAAGCAAGCTTCCTTGATTTTATCATGAGTGAAAGTAATTTTCTTTTGAATCTTATTATACCTTGGGACAGCAAAACTGGGATTTATGAAGTATTTTGTGCTATAGGAAAGTACAATTTCTTTAACTTCTTTTAGATATGTTCTGTTTTTTGGTTATGCTTTGACTTTTAAAATATTTATTTTCAGAAAGCATTCTCAGTTCATATAGCTTCATAGTCCTTCCTATTGTTAATGGAAGGGGAGAGAAAGGGAAAAAAAAACGTTATTTAATAGGTTTGTTTGCCCTATTGCTTTTGCACTGACATATCTAAATCTTAAGTATATTACTAAAATGTCAATATTTGTACTGGAGGAAAATAAGAAAAGGCATTTCAATTGGTGGCCCTAGGATGTTTCATTTTCTTGTTCATAGGAATTATATGCCTTTCCCTTCTCTAAAATTTTACCAGATTATTTTAATCTCACCTACTCGTTCCCATAATCACCAGTTTGTATTATTTTAATTAAAGCTAGATTGAATATAGCTATTTGTCCTGAAGGGTTCTGGCCTACATCTATGTTTTACCCAATTTTTATGAATGAGATAGATTCAGAGAGAATATCAATAATTTACTCAAAGTCAACCATTCACTTGTGTGCTCTGACACACACGTTATTATTGGATTTCAAAGCTTGTTTTTGCTCTACCACACTGTGGTTCTTTATTTAATGTTTTCTCGAATGTTTCCCTGCTGGTAAATTTATTTATCAATTGAGGTCAATACCAACTGTAGATTAAGCCTTATTTTTAGTCTAAGTAATCAATTTGGATCCAACTCACCAGGAATAAAGTATATTGAGGATTGTGGTTTATTAAATCAACATTAAACTTAGCCTTGGTTCAGGTTCTGTCTTGACTGTGGTAACCACATTCCAGTAACTGAAAAACCTACACCAAATCCCTGGGTTCCTGTTTCTTTCATCTTCAGAGATTGAATCTCAGGCCTGCAGACTAAATTTCTCTAAAAGGACCAATTCCTGCTTTTGAACCTCAATCTCCCAATAAGTAGGTCTCTCTACTCTTTTCCTACATTCCTTTTCTCTGCTAGGAGAGATACTGGAGATGCAAGACTAAAAAGACAAGTTCCAGTCCCTTGAATTTACATTCCCTATTAACTGTTATGGGGATACCCAATCTCTGTCTCCTTAACATTTGCATACCCATCCTGCATTTAATGAATTTATAAGTCTTCTGTTTACTGCTATTGGAAGTAAAGATTCCTATCTGACTGTCCTAAGAATAATGACTGTCTTAAGAATAATCAATTTCCTGACCTTCTCTAACTTCAGTTTAGGGACTATTAACTTCTGTAAACTCTGTCCTATCCTGGCCTTGCCATATTCATCTGATTCTCACTAACCGAATACCATTTATTATTTAATGTTGTTTATAAAAATATTCTTATTATGCAATAAAACAATGTACTGTTGTAATATAAATTTGAATGAAATCTCTGCACTGCCTCAGTCTTAGCTGTCTCTAATTACTACTATTCATTGCATCAATATATATGATGGAATATATATATATATATTCATCATCAATATATATGATGGAATATACTATATTCCATCATAATTAGAATCGTAATGACCACAAATATTGATATTCTTTAAAAATGACTGTACATATTTCTAAAATAAGTATATTGATACTTAATTAAATAAAATAAGATTTTCTATTTCATCATTACTAATTTTCTCCATAAGAAAACTCAAATACTGTTATACTGCCTGGAACTAATGACCAATAATTCCTTTTCTCTTAAGGAAATCCTTTAGCATATTTTAATTTTTTATGTTTTAAGGATTATTAGTTGCATCAGGGTTCCAGCATAAGTATATAAAGTATATAAAGCCACTTTTCAACTACATGTTTAAAAAAAAGGGCACTAAATCTGTCAGACATCATGAGTAAAGCAGTTTTTGAGAAAGTCAAATTTTATTTGCTGTTTCATCTGCTGAAATGACTGTCTTCATTTACTAAAGAAGTTAGTTCTATAAATTTTTAATAAGACAATTTCCCAAGCTAGGTATAACATCTGGAAAGAAATTATTCAAATGATGCTTTCAAGTATGTAAATTTATCACTACGAGTTAAAGTTTCATGGATTCTTGTTTGTTGAAGAAAAAATATGGAATCTCACATTTGTACATTTTAGATTATATAATCAAGGCACTTAAAACAAAAGCATGTGTTCAAATGTTTAAAGAAATACTACTCTAGAAAATGCATCTATCAAAAACCTATGATCATTTTTTTCTACCTTATTTATTTCATTTTTGCCTTTTTTTATTTTTGTGGAATATAGAATAAAGCATTCCTGGGGTTTATAAACCTATCTGGAATGGAAATACTTTAGGATATTTCTTCAAATTTAACATAATGTTCTTTTAGTTCACTCAAAGATTTGTAGGCAGTAGAAGATTCTGATTTTAAAAAAAAGTATATATATATATATATATATATATATATATGTCTGTCACCTGATGTTGGCAATAAAAGAAACCAATGATATTGATTTTAAAAGTGAATTAACAAGAAAATGAATTTTTAAAAAATATGAAACCATAACTATGCTTTAAGTTTAATTCACTTGTATTTATTTAGACAGGTGTAACCACTGACATAAAAATGAAAGGCAGATTCATATGTTATTGAAGTAAAAACATGAAATTATAGCTATACTGAAGATATATGAAAGGTCTAGTCATTTTAAACATTATATTATTTCCCAGCAACACATCTACCACCAATATCAAGAAAGTCTAGAAAATGACACAGATGGATAAGCTACATAATATTTATGTAAGCTTCTGTTCTTAATATATCCTTTCTGTGAAACCTGAAAAAAATAGCTAAAATAATAAAAGGTATAAACTAAGTATTTTTTTTTGTTTTTCTCACACTTTATTATATAGAAACAGTAGGATACTTGATACATTGAAATCCAATTTTCTTGGGAAAAAGAAAGCACATATATCCTTCTTAAAGTGTTTGTTTTTTTTTGTCAGATGAATAAAATAAATCAGTTCTAGCCAGAATTTTTCTTATATAGAGATCATGTTTCTCAGAGGAAAATAAAAAAGCAAAGAAGAAACAAAGGAGAGTAAAGAAAATGGAGAGACACACAGACAGAGACAGAGACAGAGAGAAATGGAGAGATGGAAAGAAGTCTCTAGGTGAGGTTAGTGTTGGCATGAAAACAAAATTATTGAAAAACTTGATTCAACTCAGGAGTTTGGATCCTTGGATAATTCATAGTCCTAGATAAAAACTGGTTTTATTAATGATTCAGATGTTTGGTGCTCACAGATTGGATTAACAATCTGTTAATCTATCATCTGGTTAAAAATGTAGGGATTCAATAGGAATTTATTTGTTGAATAGCAATAAAATAGAAGTCATAATCCTGATTTGTAAGACACAGTATAGTTGCGGAGGGAAAAATGATTAAAACATATATATAATTAAATAATTAAAACATAAATTATCAAAATATAGCATCATTTGCAATTTTCTGAGGTTCAGAAGAGAGTGCAGGAATTTAGATAAGAGTAGGATCAGCATAGTTTGGGACATACAATCAGTTTAGTAATGACCTCAAAGATATCCAGGTCTTAATCCCTGGAACCTGTGAATGTTACTTTATATGGTAAAAGGGACTTTGCAGATTAATTGAATTAAACATATTAGAATGGATGGATTATTCTGGATTATCTTTGTTGGCTCTAAATGTGATCACACTATGAGGGAGTAGAGGAAGATTTGACTCAGTAGAAAAATGTGAAGATGAAAGTGGGGGTGGGGGATGTGAGGGGAGTCAATGAACAAAGGAATGAGGACAGCCTCCAGAAACTGAAAAGCAAAAAGATTGGTTGTCCCTACTTCCAGAGAACCGCTCGGCCAAAACCTTGATTTTGATCCTATGAAACTGATCTTGGACTTCTGACCTCAGAATGTAAGAGAATAAATGTGTGTTGTTTTAGGCTACTAAGTCTGTGTAACAATAGCCATGGGAAACTAAAACAGGTGCAATCCTGAATTTATATTTTTATGAAGTTTTCTGCAAGCATGAAAACTGGCTTGTGGAGTAAAAATTATAAATAAGTAATCTCATAAATGATTTCAGTTTCAAAAAGTTTTAACTCTTATGCAAAAAAATGAGGGTAGAATAATGTAAAAAAAAAAAAGACAGTGGAATAATGTAAGAGAGAATAATTTTCAAGAAAGTGGAAAGACAGGCTACATCCTAAAAGAAAATATTTCCAAATCATGTATTCAATAAAGGACTTATCCAGAATATATAAGAATTTATCCCAGAGCATGAGAACAAAAACAACACAGTTTTATAATGTACAAAACACATGAGCAGACACATTATCAAAGAACATGAGGGTGGCAAATGAGCACAAGGAAAATGTTCAACATTATCAGCATTTGGGGAAATGCAAATTACAACCCCAATGAGATGCCGCTAAGACACATATGAACGTAGACAGTATTTAAAAAAAATACTGTCAACACTGAACAGTGGTAAGAATGCAGAGCAACTCAAACTCTCATACATTACTGTGGGAATGCTGAGTGATAAAGCTACTCTGAAAAACTGGCAGTTTATTATAAATTTAAACATATGGTTACCATATAATCCAGCTATCCCACATTTGGAAATTTATGCTAGGAAAATGAAAACTTTTATTCACTCAAATACCCGTACACAAACATTTATAATGATTCTATTCAAATTTGCAAAAAAAAACCAAACAAGCCCTGCCTGGAAATAACTCAAATGTCCTTAAAAAAGTAGGATAAAAGTAGTGACACACCCCTGCTATGGATATTACTTATAAATACAAAAGAAATGTATTGATACAAATAAGAACTTGGATGAATATCAAAGATATTATGCTAATTTGGGGACAAAGAACCTAGTCCCAAAACATTACATACTATTTGATTTATTTATATGAAATTGCAGAGATCAAACTATAATGATGGAGAAGAGATCAGTGAATGCCTCAGTGGGTGGAGTGTGTGGCTATAAACACCAGAGGGTATTTTTGGGATTTTGGAACAGTCTGTTATCCTGATTATAGTTATGAGTATACTTACCTAAACATGAATTAAAGTCCATAGAAGGTACACCAAAGGAAAAAAAGTCAATTTTATTGTAAGTTTTGATTTAAATTTATTTTAAAAATAAAATTAAAACATGCTGTTATGGCTTTTCTTTTATTCATTAAAAAGTCATAAAAGAGTAACAATGGTAGGAATAAGGCAGAGTAAAACTAGAACAATCAAGGAAAGGATTCTGAGGATCTGAAATCGGATCAGAAACTTGGATGGCAGGAGGGATGAACTAATGGGGGTCTAGAACAGATGGGTCCTAGACATGGTTGAATGTATATGCAGAGTTAAGGCAGGGATGACAGTTGTGTATCTGCATGAGAGAAAAGGCTAAGGCGGGGCACAGAGTGGGGATGGAAGAAAGGGTGGCACTAGAGTGAGGTCAGAGAAAGATTAGTTAAGAAAGCCTTCACTGAACAGGTGCATCTTGAGTAATCAAGACAAAGAGTAGTTGAATAAAAAAATCTTTTTTAAAAAAGGGCCAAAAACCTTAACAGACATTTCACCAAAGAAGATATGCATATGGAAAGTAAGCATATGAAAAGAGACTCCACTTTATATGTCATCAGGGAAATGCGAATTAAAACAATGAGATATCACTACTCACCTATTAGAATGGCCCAAATCAGGAATATTAACAACACCAAATGTTGGCAAGGTAGTGGATCAACAAACTTTCATTCATTGCTGATGGGAATGCAAAACGGTACAGCCACTTTTAAAGACAGTTTAGTGTTCTTACAAAACTGCTCATACTCTTACCATACAACTCCAGCAGTGGTGCTCCTTGGTACTTAACCTAAAGGAGTTGAAAACTAATGTCTATATGAAAAACCTGCACATAGGTATTTATAGCAGCTTTATTCATAATTGCCAAAATTTGGAAGCAACCAAGATGTCCTTGACAAAGTAAATGGATATATGAACTATGGGTACATTCAGACAATAGAATATTATTAAGTGCTAGAAAAAAAATGAGCCATTACACTATAAAAAATAGAGGAAAATTAAGTGCATATCAAAGAAACCAATCTGAAAAGTTATGATTTCAACTATATGACATCTTCAAAAAGGCAAAACTATAGAGACGGCAAACACATCATTGATTGTCAGGGGTTCAGGTGCAAAGGAGAGTTGGATAGGCAGACAGTAGAAGATTTAGGGGTGTAAAAGTAAAAATATTCTGGATAGATGGTACATAGCATTATACATTTATCTGAACCCAGAGAATGTACAACACCAAGAGTAAAGCCTACTGTAAATTATGGACTTTGGGGAATTATGATGTGTTGATGTAGGTTCATCAAATCATAATAAATGTACCACTAGTGGGGGATGTTGATAATAGGGTAGACCATTACATGTGCGGAGGCTGAGTATAAATGGGAAATCTCTGTACTTTCTCCTTAATTTGGTTGTGACAGTAAAACTGCTCAAAAAAAAAAAAGTATTTAAATCAATCAATAAGTCAAAAACTTAAAAAAAATCGATCTAAAACAAAACAAACAAGAAAAAAAACTTTAATAACGCTCTCTAGAAAAAAAAAAAACTCTTTACTCTGGACTCGTTTTAACTCCTCTGCCAAGCTCACTGCTTTGGCAAGAAATCTACATGGTCTTGAAGGCTTTTCTTTTCCTTTTTTTTTGAACTAGAGACAGGATTTATTCTAATACAGTTAAGTTTGATCCCACATCACCGAATGTTTAGTGACTTGCACTAGCATTTTTTAAAATTTTTTATTGTTATGTTAATCACCATACATTACATCATTGGTTTTTGATGTAGTGTTCCATGATTCATTGTTTGTGCATAACACCCAGTGCTCCATGCAGAACATGCCCTCTTTAATACCCATCACCGGGCTAACCCATCCCCCCACCCCCCTCCCCTCTAGAACCCTCAGTTTGTTTTTCAGAGCCCATTGTCTCTCATGGTTCCTCTCCCCCTCCGACTTACTCCCCTTCATTCTTCCCTTCCTGCTATCTTCTTCTTCTTTTTCTTTTTTCTTAACATATGTTGCATTATTTGTTTCAGAGGTACAGATCTGTGATTCATCAGTCTTGCAAGGCTTTTCTTTTCTTATTCCCTCTCCCTCTTTCCGTCTCTTTTTCTTTCTCTCCCTCCCTTCTTCCTTTCATTCATTTCTATCTTTGTATGTTATTTTCATATTTGTAAGTATGCTTTTATTCATTTCTGAGATGTTACCATAACCAAAATACAAATACTTTGAAAGCAAAAGTGTATCTTGCAGCCTCATAATACATAGGATAATTTCTGCATGGTAGACTCTTGATTTTAGGTCCATTTTTTGTTTATTTAGTTCTAAACATTCCAACAAAATATGTACATTGTAAAAAGAAATGTAAAATAAAGTTTTATTTACAGAGTTTTCTAACAGATTAGAAAACACAAGTAAGTTTCTGATGTATTCCATATTTATCTCAGTAATACTTTTCCCAGTCCAACACGAGTAAGAAAATTATCAAGATAATGAAAAAGAGAAAAAGTGGTCCTATGAAAAACATGTAAGGCAGTCACAGGCATGTCCTTAGATCAGGAAACAGACAGTTAAGAGGATAACTGATAACCGGTTTTCAAGTGTACTCAGCTTGATTAAAAGAATCCTGTTGACCATATTTTTCTAAATTTATAAAGGTCATGACTAGGATAAAATTATCATAAGTTGCTACAGTACCACCACTTATACATGGGGAAGAAAAAAATGTTTAACCATGATGGCAATCAATTACTCAATCAGGTTATTTCCTGTGGATATCCTGGGAAATGAAAAAAAAATATTCCTAGATTATTTCTATCTTAAGGCAAAAGTTTAGTACAAATTAATCCTCTGAGAATTATAGTTCATTTGTTAGAGAAAAAAACTCCCTTTAAATTAGAAATACTTTGGAAAATTAATAAGGATGCTTAACTTTAAAAGCATTTAATTTGTAAAATAAAATGATTTATGTTAAGGTAGTTTTATTAATTAAAGGCAATAATACTCCTGAGAATGTTTTCTAACTATATTGAAAGTACTAAAAAATAAAATGACTTTATATTAGTCTCTGTA
Organism: Callorhinus ursinus; assembly: GCF_003265705.2. NCBI lineage: Eukaryota > Metazoa > Chordata > Mammalia > Carnivora > Otariidae > Callorhinus > Callorhinus ursinus. Next base: position 25,059,559 of record NW_027397063.1, read on the forward strand.
ATTATTTCTTTCTCTTCTATATTTTTAATCTTTCCAATGAAACATATTTTCTATGAGCAAAGGGAGGATATTTTTTACATCTCAATTTATCTCAAAGTTTAGCACACAACTAGGCACAGAGAGGATAATTGTATTGGATTGCCTGTCTTAAAGTCATATCCATATCCTAAATGTTGATCAATAGCAATTTATCAAAAACATCCAATCGTTGTAGGTTAAATAAAGTATACAGAAGTATGAAACTATGTCTTCTCTCTCCAAAAAAAAAAAAAAAAAAAAGATAAATGCTATAGGACATGTTTCCTGACATGAAAAGCTCATTTTATAAGACTTTTTGTCATTGGATGTAAAAGTATATTTTAGATCTTTAAAGATAGAGAGTTCAGTGGCAACTGCGCAGCCGTGGAAGACTTCTTTACTTATTCATCAAGTATTACTCGGATTTTACCTCTTTCAGTTTCTTCTGGGCAGAGAGTCACTGACATAAAACCCCAGCCTCTACAAAGAAGAAGGTAAGACTGCGGCAGTGATGAATACTGCAGGCAGAGTGAAAAAACGTTAAGGGCATTGAGTAGACACGAACACGGGGCGATTTCAGGATGCCAGAGGGCTCAAGGATATATGATTGTCTGGACACAATGGTGCCGTGATTTAGAGGAGTTTAAGAGCCAGAGAAGGTAGTAAGGGATGGAATAGGAAATGTTATCTTAGATCAAAAAAAAAAAAAATATGTTGGATCAATTCTCATTACATTATTAAAGGTAATGAATGACTAACATTTAGATGTTTGAAATCCAGTTCACAGTGTTCAGGATTTTTATTTTAAACTGTGATATATTAACAGCATTATTTGAAAACATTTTAATTCTTTTTTAAGAAACATGAAATATGAGGTACAGAACTTTAGAATAGCCTAAAAAGATTTAGTATATGCAGAACAATAGTTTAAACGACTTGAAGTAATTTCTATTTTCCATCAACTGACTGTATTTATTAAAAATTTTTACCAGCAGTACAGGACTCCTGTTAAGCTCCAAGTTCTTATTTATGGATTTATTTTTCCCCATAGGAAACATTCATAAATGAAACATTATCACACAACAGCTATGAATATTTCAGGAATTTTCTTTTACTAGATCCCCACTTTGGTCTCTTTCTGAAATCTCTGCTATATAACCTATGTGGATATCCTTAAGGAAGTCTGACATTACCCTATCCCATCTCCAATAACCAGAACATCTACCCTTCTAGTTTAAGCCTAAAACGTGCAAATAAAATCTATGTATAAATGAGAAAATTTCTCCCTGCCTAAAAATCAGAGCTTATTTGTCTAGAAATCCAGTGCTCCTACTTCATCCATCTAATGTTTCTTTTTAAAATGCAAATATGTAGGGGTGCCTGGGTAGCTCAGTTGGTTGGGTATGGGACTCTTGATTTCAGCTCAGGTCATTATCTCAGGGTCAGGAGATCGGGCCCCTAGTTGGGCTCCATGCTCAGCAGGGAGTCTTCTTGAGATTCTTTCCCTCTGCTACTCCCCCCCCATTTCTCAAATAAAGAAATAAATCTTTTAAAAAATGAAATGCAAATATGTCATGGATTAGTCATACTCTGAGGCCATCATTAATTTCTATCTGAATTATCAGTTAAGATCTCAGTAGGTAGCAACCCTGAACAAAAAGAGATCCAAAAATAAGTGCTGGGTTTATAAGAAGGTTCTTAGAGAAGGAGAAGGTATTCTACAAAAAAAAAAAAAAAAAAAAAAAAATACAGTAGTCACCCCCGGCCCCCTTTATCTATGGCTTCACTTTCTGTGGTTTCAACTACCCACCATCAACTTCGATCTGGAAGCAGATGATCCTCCTTCTGACATATCATCAGAAGGTCAGTGATATCCTAATGCTACATCACAAAGCGTATCTACATCACTCATCTTACTTCCTCTGATTAGCATTTTATCATCACAAGAAGAAGGGTGCGTATAGTACACTAAGATATTTTGAGAGTGACAGACCACAGTCATATAACTTTTATTATAATGTTATGATTGTGGTATTTCAGCATTAGTTATTATTAATCTTTCACTGTGCCTAATTTATAAATTAATCTTATTGTAGGTCTGTATGAATAGGAAAAACCATAGTATATATAGGATTCAGTACTATCGTGGTTTCGAGGACCCACTGGGGGCCTTGAGAGGTATCCCCAGAGATCTAGGGAAACTACTGTAGTCTTTTATTGAAGGAGTAAGAATTATCACATATTGCATAAATTTGATGAGACATGCTATAGATTTTAACCCAGATATGTTGTCCCTCAAATCTTCATAAGAATTTTTTCCCCTCTTAGTCAGTTGCCATTATTATACAATTCTGCTTTAAAATATTCTGGACTGGGGAGCCTGGGTGGCTCAGTCAGTTGGGCATCCGGCTCTTGGTTTCAGCTCAGGTCCTGCATCAGGCCTGGGCTCAGCAGGGAGTCTGCTTGGGATTCTCTCTCTCCATCTCCTCCTACCCCTCCCCTCCCTCTTTCTAAAATAATAAGTCTTTTAAAAATAAAGAAAAGAAAATATTCTGGACAGTAATAGATATCTGCTTCTGAGGCAGAGACCAAAGTGTGGTAGAAGGAACACGGCAGTTGAACACAATGACTGGTGCCAGGATAAACCAATTATAAGTTAGGCTAAATCAGACTGTGGGGTCATCTGAGCAGCAGGAAGCAAACACCTACTGATAGGGGACATAGATAAATACTGACCTGTCAAGACCTGGTACCTGTAAAACATTAGGTAATCTTCAGATTCATAGGAGTATAAATGGGGCAGTAGTTAGATGAAGCAAATGAAGATCTGAGGAGATAAAGGACTGGTTTGAAATAAGGGAAACCAGGACGAGGCTATCATTCCAAGTGGTTTCTGAATAATTAGAGGTCCCAGGGACCTGTCCATAGCTGAATGGGGAGGGAAAGGGCAAATCAGTTTAAAGACATGAAGTAAACCCAGCAGAAAGAATATCACACTATGAGAAAGGAGACGAGGTCATAATTTTTTTTCTTTTCCTTGTTTTCTGATGAGCCTCACGACCTTAGGCGGTTATTTAATATTTACACAGACTCAGTAGATATTCCACAGTTATGTGGCCAGGAGTATGCAGGCCACTGGAGATGCACAAATGAATAAAGCATAGACATAATAATATGGCACACGCCTGAAGGAAGCTGGTTAGACTAGAGGATATTGTGAAATCCCTTTATGTAATTTTGTTAGAGATGCAATAAAAAATTCTTTGTTACTGGTTTCTATACTTTTGGTTTATTTTGTCTGTGCTGAAAAGCCACCTCAGTAAATTAGGAAAAATTTTATGATTTTTCTATCAGTTCCTCCAAAGCACAGCATTCCATTTTACTCAGGGCCTTCTCTTAGGCTAATTTCTTCTTGACATGACTTCTTTCCCATTTATCACTAAACAAATTTCTCTTCATTCTGTAAGACTTAGATCAAGTACCATTACCTCAGGAGCCTTCACTATCATTCCAAACTAGATTAGGTTTCTCTCTCTTCATATAATTTAATTGTTCTCTATACGTTTACTTTATAAATTTATCAAAATTGACAATTATACATTAATAAGTGAATGAATTCACTATTTCCTTAGGAAGACAGCATCACAAAAAAAATCATACAAAACAAACCACCATAGCTAAGCTTTAGTGTTTTGGGGATCTAGGCTCCCTTGGGCAAGGGAGATTTAATATCATTTTATAAACATCACCAATGCTTTAACTTTAAAACAGCTCCATGCTGGCCTCGGTTCCTGAGGCTTCTCTACCTTTTGTAGGCTTTTCAAAGGATCTACTCACTGGCAAAAGAAACAGAGGCTTTATGCTTCCATTATAAAACCAGGGAGTGGCCAGATGTCTACTTTTTTGCTGTTTTATTAAGTCTCTTCCACTGGATCATATACTCTTGTGAGTGCAAGGATTATGCCTGGTTAAATTCCTAGACTCTGGTACTAGACTCTGTACTGTGCCTCACCTACAGCAAGAATATGACAAATGTTGTAAGTGGATAAATAGAACTTATTTTTCCAAGGTTGCTTCTGCCTAAACATTTTATGCTACTACCATTCCTAGATTCACCTCAGTTAATCCTTAAAGTACTTATATATTTACCATTCTTATAGAAATATATTTGCTTCAGTGCACGTACTGATCAGAAGTCAGAAAGTTTATGCATCTGACAGTGCTTTGGATTCCACAGTTCTAATATATTTTGAAACCACTAATAGTTTTTAACTCAATAACTTCTAAGTAGTTTTCTGAAAGGCAAAAGAGAAATTGAGAGGTAATTGAATTTGTCCAATTTAAGTATTCACATCTCAAGAGAGAGAGCAGGAGCAAGTACCAGAAAGAAAATCAGAAAACATTACTTCAAGAGAAAGAAGCATGACACCACCTCTTTTTTTTTCATTCAAAACATTTTATGCCATAAATCTGTTTCCACACAATATGCTCAACAGTTCTCATTCCAGACTAAAGCACATTAACTTTTAATCATACATAAAATGTCAGTTTTTAGCCAAAGAACAGAGAGATTCTTTACAAGACTTACCCTTATAAATTAAAGTCTGATGTTAGCTCTGCCAAATCCGCTAATAGAATTACTTTAATGAATGTTAACATAACTAAAAGAAAGAAATTGCAGTTCAAAAATTTGGTACAAGAAGCTTCAGTTTGAGTTTTTCCTCTGTGATTTACTTTAAAGAAGAAAGAGTTCAGAGAGACTCTAGAATGTATGCTTTGGCAAATGGAAGCATGTACTAATATTTAAATGTATATGATAAATGAAGGTAAAGTAGATTTTACAATATGTTGTAAAATGTTATTTTTTCTCTCCCATCACGTCCACTACTTTGAGTAAGAATCTTACTGAAAATTGAAAATGCTATTTATGGAATGAGGTTAGAAGTGTACACTTTCTGAGTAAAGACAAGGCAATACTGTTGTTTAGTAAGCTTAGAAGGAAGTAGAGTAGAAGACATTTGGCTTGTATGTAGTGACAGTGTACTACTGATTCTTTTTAAAAGACTATGCAAATAGGCTTAAAGAATTTTTAAAATGATCAAGAAAATTAATTAGAATCATAAATTAATATTCAGGGAAAATAACCATTTAAATCAGAATTGTTGCTGTTTTATAGTAAAGGAACAGCTTGCAGAGTGTTAATTTTATTTTTCAACAATCTTAATTTGTGTGAGTTGCAAATATTACCACAATCATTTTATCATTGTGGGTTCAACACCAATACATGAATGAACACTAGTGTTCTCTTTGCCCAAATTGCTTTTTCTTTCTTATATTCTTTAAAAATTACAGTTCTTGAATATAGTTCTAGTAAAACTTTCTTTGTGAAGCCTTAGTTTCTGAGCACTCCCACCTAAATCCCTACTCCAAACCACATGCTTACTTATGTGTAATGGGCTGCCTTCTCCTCAGACCACTGATAACATTTTGCTATTATAGCCTTATATTATGTTTGCATAAGCTCCTTTCTGCAATGGCCCCACAAACCATCACAGTCAGGGAATTTGTTTCATATATATATACGTATAAGCAACATATAAGCATCTAGCCTAGCACCTATTTCAAGGTAGATGTTTCAGAAATGTTGAGCATCTTAATCTATAATGTAAAATCTAGGTTAGGTAACAGTTTATATACTTATAATTAAGAAAACCTATATTTGTGCCCCTCTTTTAGAGGACTTTATTGTGTATGTTCCATTCTGAATATATGGAATAGATTATGTCACTTTGACACCAGGGTGATTTTTTTTTTTTTTTTAAATATCCACCAGGATGACTTTAAACCAGGGACATTGAAGTCATTCCCAAAAGGAACAGGAAAACTAGTCAAATTAAAAGACAATAGGGTAAATGAATAAAATAAGCCTGGTACGCAGTAGGCAATGGCAGGGACTATGGCCAAATGACATTATTTTTCAGTTCTAAAGTGGCAGATACTACTCACTTTTGGAAAATTTTTGCACAGAAAGTGTGCACTTTTGGATATTCTGATTTTTCATGAGAAACAAAATCTTTTTTTTTTTTTACCAAATCTTAGTTAGTTTGTAGCTCCCTCATGATAGATGTATAATAATTCTTCGTTCATTTATTTTTCTTATGCAACTTCTCAATTTAAACTATCTTTAGCTCATATCTAAACCCAATGATCCTTTTAGGTGTTCATGTTAAGATATAAAGATATATCAAGGAGGACACTTGTTGTGAGGAGCATTGAGTGTTACATGTAAGTAATAATCACTAAATTCTATTCCTGAAACCAATATAACACTATATGTTAGCTAACTAGAATTTAAATAAAAACATGAAAAATAAAAGATAGTAAAGATGTAAATATCTTTAGTTACCAATGTCATAGTTCAGCGGAATATGCTCTGACTTTCTACTGCCTAAGAAAGAAATCCAATGTGTCTTATCCTGAGGTTCTCATGTCTAACCCTAGTGACCTAATTCATGTTTATACATTTTTGCATACCTCATAATTTGGAGCAATCAATCAATGTATTGTGGTGTTTAAGGGTGGAAAAATGTTTCCTTCTTTCCTTCTAGGTTCTTTGGCTAGTTTAATAATTACATTGATGTAAAGCAGATTAATAGGAGAAAAACATTTCATACATACAGGAACCCCGTAAAAATATGAGACTCAAAAGCGGTCAACTAATTGAGGCTTATGTGCCACCCTGAGCTAAGGAATGGGGTAGGGTTCTGGGCCTTCAAAAGGAAGGAAGACAATTCACAGGAAAATAATAAGAGCCGCTGTATGGTAATCAGATGTTTGCTGTGGCATGCAGGTAAGTCTTTCAGCTAAAAGAACTGTCTCTGGTAATAGCTCTCATCCTGGGCTAGCCTCCAGCTAAATTATTTTAGATAGTTATGGAGAGGTAAAGCTTTTCCTGAGTCAGCTGGGCCTGGTTATCCTCAGCTGGAAATAATCCACATGCTCACAGTGGCATATATCAGGGTGGCATATTCTGCTCCTCATCATTGCCTTCATGACTGAACGTGCAAAGCACACTCTTAAATACAATTTGCCAGGGGACTTAAGGAATCAGACCTTCTTAATTAATTTACAATCTTGCATACTTGACTATGCAAAGGGTCTGATTTAACACATTCATTATTTGATTCACAAATACCTTTCCCATATTACACATGCTCATTCTGTAAACTAAAAGAGCAAATGTATTTTCCATGTCTCTAGATTGGTTTAGATTCCAAGATTACATGAGTATTTTTGTTTAATAATTGAAAAACCATTCCAAATACTAATTTGCACTGAATAATTTAGGAAGGACTTTAGGAAGAGAACTTCTTGCTTTTCCTTATGTAAGATAATAAGACTCACAATCTTACACATTTAAAGTGCAATCTTTTTACCATATTCAGTCATTTTCCCTTGTTCTCTCATAAAGTTCTCTCATAGCCATTGGAATATAAATCTTCCACAACTCTCTCTACATTATCTTACTGATACTTTTTAGCCCTGTGCTTAGATAATTCATAGCATTTAACGTTATAAAATACTGATCGTAAAGTCTAACCATGACAAATAACCTGTATTAATTTTATCCAAAGCTGAATAATATTTTATTAAGTTTCTCTAAGAATGAAAAGCTTTCTCACTGTTCTTCAAACATACCTTGCAGGTACTCATACCCTTATACTGCTTATTCCTAACCATAACATCTCCTTAATTCACACACTATGAAAAATTGGAACTTCTAACTTTTTTAAAACCCCTTCTAGTTCATAGTAATCCATTTTCCTGAACTCCTATGCATTATGTTGTATTCCAGTGCTTGGAATTTTTATCCTTTTTTTTTAATTTCTAAATTTACTACAAATAAGCAACTCGAGAACAAAAGATTTTTTTTTCCTTTTACATGTGCTACAACTAACATAGAGCCTTCAGTATAATAATTGAGCAACAATCCTTTGGAAAAAGGTACCGATAAAATTTAGGCTGGCAATGTAACTTGGAACACAAATTTTGACTAAGGTTTCCTATAAATCGAAACAGAAATGGAGAACAGTCAGTTGTAATGCTCTCATTATCTAATAAAAGGAGGAAAATAAATTCATAAGGAGTGGGAAAAGAAACTTGTCCTGGCTCTAAATGTAAAGAGAAATTCATTATGTAAATTTTTTTGAACAACCTAATGGACAATGCCTTTAATGCAGTGCCATGACATATCGGGCTGATTTTTCATCTGGTTGTTTTCTACATCTATCCATTATAAAAACAATAAGCAGAATGCAGAATCAAATTTCTGTGAGGGAATCTCTTTGGAATTAAAATTTTATTACATCATAGTTTTGAAGAGTTCTGGTTGTGAGAAAGAACTACTGAATAGTTTCATATTCCTGAAAGGGTAAAACTGTAGGTAGAATAAGAAATAAAAATGCTAAAAAGGTAGGTTGGAAGTAAACAATAAAGTGAAGGTATTTTAATTGAACTATGGGGGGTGGTTAAAGGACTATAATGTGGGAGACACATAATTAGACTTGTTTTTAGAATGATGACAACTCAGATGGTACCACCACTTCAAGTCCATACATTTCCCCTATTAAAATAATCACACAGATATATTTTCAAAGGCTTCTATACAAACAGTGCTTGATCAAAAAAACAGAATAATTTGTGGCCATCATAATACATAATATACTATAAATTCATATTAAGAAATTTTCTAGGGGCACCTGGATGGCTCAGTTGGTTAAGCATCTGCCTTCAGCTCCAGTCAAGATCTCAGGGTCCTGGGTTCGAGCCCCAGGTCAGGCTCTCTGCTCAGCGGGGAGTCTGCTTCTCTCTCTCCCTCTGTGCTCTCTCTCTAGCAAATAAAATCCTCCAGAAAAAGAGAAACATTCTATAGCACTGCAACATGAAATAGATTTATGTTCGCAGGCAGAGAAAGAACTACAAAACACACTAAAAAAATAAAGAAGTTCACCCTTAGGCTTTTGCCCCAGGATATAGATTGCTGGAAACTGTCTTTCCCATATTGACCGGAGAGAGCCGGGATAATTTTAAATTCACAACTTTTTTCCAACCCCTTGGAGACCTGAGTTTACAGAGTAACCAACTGGTTCAAAATCTGAAGAGAGATGGTGCCTGCAGAAAGAACATGAGTTGAGATAGAAAATTTTACACATGAGAGGTGCTTGGGTGGCTCAGTCGGTTAAGCACCTGACTCTTGCTTTCGGCTCAGGGCATGACCTAAGGTCCTGAGATCTAGTGATGGTAGGTTCCATGCTCAGCAGGGAGTCTGCTTCTCTTCCTCTCCTCCTGCCTCTCCTCCTGCTTGTGCTCTCATGCTCTCTATCTCTCTCAAATAAATAAGTAAAATCTTTAAAAAAAATAAAGAAAATTTGACACGAGTGAAGACTGAATGTGGGCTGGCAGAGTGAATAAAACCATGGATGTTGCAGAAATTGGGGGAATCTATATCTTTTCAAAGGCTCTTTCTCCATGAACCCTGTAGAGACACAGAAAAGCTTTGAAGGAGCCCAGCAATGCTCATTGTGGCACAGACTTGGGGAGAAGAGCAATAGTCACTGGGGAGGCATAAGAAACACCAACAAGGAACTTTCTCTTTGTCTTCACTACAAAACGGAAGACTTAAAGGGTAACAAGAGCTACTGGCCTTAGCACATTGTGAAATTTCATTGCAGGTAGGTGAAGAGAACAAGAAGAAAACAAACATTAAATCAAACACACTAAAAAAAACAATTTACCTCTTAGGGAGGAGCATGATTATATACTAAGTCCATATCCAGTGGGACTAAGTGGTACAACATTCTGGAAAATAATTCTGCAGATTTTTTATGGGAAGATTTTAAATGACAAATTCAACTTCATTACCGGAGCAAGGGCTGTTCTGGTTATCCATTTCATGTTGAGTGAGATATGGTTGTGTGTGTGTGTGTGTGTGTGTGTGTGTGTGTGTGTGTGTGTGTTAAGAGTTAGTTCATTTACCTTAGTAGACTTGTAATGCCCACAGTCTCTAGTAATTTCTTCTCTTTCATTTCTCTTATGGTTAATTATGTCTTCTGATTTTCTTTCCGTTTTGCTAGAGGTTCATCCATTTCATTGATTTTTTCAAAGAGCTGGCTTTATGTATCCTTGATTTCTTCTATTATTTTCCCATTTTCAATGTACTTTATTTTTGCTCCCATCTTCATTATCCCTTCATTCCTTCATTATATCCTTTGTTCTGCATACTTGGATTTGTTTTGTTCTTCCATACTAGTTTTGTAAAGGGGAGGCTGAGATGATTGATTTGAGACGTTTCTCCTTTTCTAAAAATGATATAAATGATATAAATTTCAGCTGCTTTAGCTATATGTTATAGTTCTATCTTTGTTCAGTTCAAAATACTTCTTTTTTTTTCACTGATGACAATTTATTATAATCTGTTGGCAGTACACAGATAAGATATTAATAAAACCAGAACTCTGCTTCCATAGAAGCAGGCAATGATATGTAGCTATGCTATGGGAAGTGTGTATGTTTAATCATCATCATCATGTTTTAGATGTTTGATCTTCTTCTTGTGCCGCTCAATTTCTTTCTGCAGACGTTCAATTTCCTTTATATGATGGGTGATTTCCTCTTCATCGTGTTTCTTCAAGGTTGCCAGTTGTTCTTTAGTGCGTGCTCGGAAGTATCGTTCCTCTTCAGCTTGCTCTCTCTTTCCAAAGGCCCCACCTGCCTCCCGGATTCAACCTGCGCCGGAGTCTGACCCTTCAGAGCTGAAGCCTCGGGCTTGTATGGCCCTAACGCCGCACGCGCCCAGTCGCACCCAGGCGGCCAACGCGGTGACAGCGATTGTTGTTGTAGCAGGACTTCTCCAGTCACCCGCGGTCCAAAATACTTCTTAATCATCCACAGTAACCTATGAATTACTTAGAAGTATGTTCTTTCATTCCAAAATATTTGGAGATTTTTCTATTATCTTTACGGTAATTTCATTATGGCCAGAGAATACCTTTGTATGATTTCATTAAAAAAAAATAAGTTGTGGGTTATTGTGTACAACACAGTCTATCTCGGAGAATATTCCACATGCAATTAAAAAGAAAGTGCATCTTGTTGTTTTGTATTGCATTTTTAATATTATGTGATGAGATTCTGATCTCCTTTAAATCTTATGGAAGAAAATGATATTTTTGGTTTGGCAGGCAATTGACCTGGTTGCATTTAGGCCTCAAGTTCCTACCAGATTTCCCAGAGTTATCAATTTAATATTTATTCTGTTTTTAAAGTCTTTGCAGTGCTATTCTCATATGTTCTGCATTTACCTACCCAGTTTGTAATCAAGGTAATGGTTTAATACTTGTTCAGCTTTCACGATATGTTGTATGCTGCATAATATCATATCCATTTATGTAGACCTCAGGACTCAGTCCAGAAGTTTATTTTTTAAAAATGTGTAACTGTCAGGAGATTCTCCTTCTTTACTATATCTCTAGTATTTTCTGATTCTCTGAGGATTTTCTTTTTGTTCCCTTAGAGAGAAATAAAGAACTTTATTTAAATCTTTCTTCCATGAACTCCTGTACCTGTACCTGCATTTAGGGCTAAGATTCAAGATGTCAGAAAGAGAGAAAAAAAACCAGGGGTTGGCCCCATAATTTAGGGACCATAACTTGTTCAATTAGAGATGAAGGTGTCCCTCCCACAGAGCTGAAGTAACCTGCATGGTCTCTACAACCATTGATCACTGCCAAGAAATCACTTTCCTGCTCCTAGAAACAGAATTAAGGTAATTATCCCAGAGTTCTCTCTGCCTTTGATGACTACTGCTACTGGAAGAAGAAAGGAAAAAACAAGGGTTAACTCAATGCCTATTCAGTGATACTTGGCATTCCGTTCTTCTGCAACCAGCCTGCTACTATTTACTTTTCCAGATCCTTGCCTTTTGTGTTCTATCCAGATTTTTACCTGCATTCAGTGGGAGGGAGAGAAGACAAAGTATACTTACTCTATTTTACCCAAAATCAGAAATTATCAGCACTTCTTACAGCATGCACTTATGACCCAGCAATCTTACTTCTAAGTATTCAACCAAGAAAAACAAACATGTTCATGCACAAGCACACACACACACACACACAGACTATATCTTTATCTATCATCTATCATCTATCATCTATCTATCATCTATCTATCTATCTATCTATATATATCATCTATCTATTATCTATCATCTATCAATCATCTATCTATCATCTATTATCTATCATCTATCTATCATCTATCTATCTATATCATCTATCTATTATCTGTCATCTATCTATCTACCTATCTATCATCTATCATCTACCTATCTATCTATCATCTATCTATCTATCTATCATCTATCATCTATCATCTATCATCTGTCTATCTATCTATCTAGCTATCTATGATCTGTCTTTGCTCAGGCTGCCACACAAAACACTATAGACTACATGGCTTAATAACAAGAATTTATTTTCTCACAATTCTGGAGCCTAGAATGTTCTAGATCAAGGCTCTGGCAGGTTTCAGTTTCTGGTGAGATCTCTCTTCTTAGCTTACAGATGGCTGTTTTCTTGTGCCTGCACATGGCATAGAGAGAGAGAGAGAGGGAGAGGAAGAAAGAGAGAGAGAGATCTTTCTCTTTTTATAAATCTATAGTCCTATTTGATTAGGGCCTTACCTTCATGGTCTCATTTAACCTTAATTGCATCCTAAAGACCCCATCTCCAGATCCTGTCACATTTAGGGCTTCAACATCTGAATTTTGGGGAGGTATAACTTAGTGTATAGCACAAACATTAAACATTATCTCTATCTATCTATCATCTATCTATCTATCTATCTATCTATCTATCTATCTATCTATTATCTATCTATCATCTATCTATATATTTTGTATGATATAGATATTCACCTCTTAAGAGCAATTAATATTGACTTTTTTGTTTATTTGTTTTCTCGGTCTCTTCACGTGTAGCATTTTCAGCAATTACTTGCTTCGTGGTTTTTATGATGATTTTTTCAAACCATTGAGTTAGGTGTTTTTTTTGTTTGTTTGTTTCTTGTTTTTTGCTCTTGTTTTTGTTTTGTTCTTGCCACATTCAGAGTTATAATCTGAAGACAATTCTAATCCTGTTCAACCACCAATTTGTTTTTATCACTGATTTCCTGGTCTCTAATTTTAGGGTTTTCCAGTTGGCATCTGAAGCAGGGTGGTTCTTAGTTGCAAGGTACTTTCTAGCACATTATGGGCACATAGTCACAGGATCACCAATTAGATACACACATTATTGTGACAATCAAAATTGCCCCCTTCTATTTTTCAAGTGCTCTTTGGAGGGAAACTCCCCTTAGGTTAAGAAACACTAATAAATACTCTGAGTGTTATACCCAGTTCTAAAATTAAGAGATTATAATAGTCCAAATGATTTTTGCATTCTGAAGAAAATCAAACTCCTATAATTTCATCAACAATAAGTTTTGTGGTTAACACTAATTATCTGAAAGAATGACACCTAATTATATTTCTCATCTTTTTATGTTTATGAAAATATCCTCACTATGTCACTCAGAACCTGTTTTATCTGAATAATGAACCTTTTGGAATAATCAGTAGCTAATTTTTTTTTCTTTGACTAGCACTTATTAGCCTACTTCTAACTATGTAGGCTTCTTGAAAGATAGAGAAATTACAATGTAGATTACTGATAACTAATATTCCAAATAAAATACTGAGAAAGAATGAGGTTACCAAGGTTAATTTGTACTAATTCACACTTAATAAAGCATCAAAGAGCAAATTACATTATCACAATAAACATAATATAATTGACTTGTGTCCATTAGTAATCACTCAATAATAAATCTCCATATTAGATATCTAGTCATAAGCTGATTATTTTAACCACAAATCTTTAACAATTTTATATTATTTATCTAAAATAATGCCACATTATAGTGAATATGATATATATGTATGTGTGTATATATATACATTATACATATATAATGTATATAAGCATTGTGACAGTATTCACTTCCTGAACCATTGTTTATGTGGAATCCTTTTTAGTTATGCCCATTATGATACTAGTGAGGATTCTCTCAATATCTGCTAGAGCTTATATCTGAGTTCACATGAGAGGACCTAGCATATAAATAGTACTACAATAATCTTTGGTCAGTTGAAAAACTTTCTTTTGGCAAATTATTAAAATGTAGTGTTTATCCTTCATTCCATAAATATATTTTAAAGACCTACTCTATAACAGGGATTCTGCTATTACTGAGAGAACCCTGAGAATCAAACATACATGATGTGACCAGTCCAGCTTTGGAAATAGACAAAATATGCAGTTACAACATGGGAATATTGTTGTGTTATCAGGTCCTCAAGGTGCAATGGGAGCACACAGGAGAAGATCAGAGAAAAAACACAAAACAAAGTGAAAAATGAGAAAGATGGAATATAAAATAGACTGGAAGGTGTTTTCTATGCTTCAGTGTGAGGTGCAAGTGGAATGGCAGCAAAAGATGAGGCTAGAGAGGAAAGCAAATGCCAAAGCACGAAATGTCCCTCAATCTCTTGAGAGGAATTTGTCTTTTACACTTCAAGAAAAGTAGGAAGTCATTGAAGGATTTTAATTAGAGGAGAGACATCACCCTATAGATTTAGATTTCTAAGACTTTAGAAAGATCCCTCTGGGTATAGTATACAAAATAGATTATAAGAAAAAAATCAATTACATTCTTCTTGCCTAATTAGATTGTTAAATATACTCTATAACTTCAGTTTTATTTAACTGTAAAATATGTTATATACTACCAAAATCATAAAACTTTATATGACAACATATTTTATAGGCTATTTTCCCAATCTGCTTTTCTATCCCCCCCTTCCCTTTTCTTTCATAAAAGCAATTATCTTCATTGTGTTTTATACTACATTGGTTGGGTTGAGAAAATCCTATGAGGAAGGTTTTAGTCATTTATCCTTGGATGTCTTAGTTTTTTCACGACAGGGTTAAATCATTGTCATCATAGATCTTTGTGAAATTCAAGTAAGGCTGATTGACCATGAATCCTTGGCCACATCATTGGGGCTGGGAAAGAAAGCTGATTCGATGTGGGTGAATTGGATGCTCTCTCACATGGCATTTAAACTCCTAATCTTAATGATTGTAGTGGATACCTGAGTCCTAAGAGTGGTAGAAGTAAAAGTGAACATTCTTCAAAGGTCTTATATTAAAATCGTTGGAATAACGTGATTATGATCTTCTTGGGACTGATTTATAAATTTTTCCTTGAATTTTATAGATACAAAGTATCCTTGAAATAAATACATTTTCCTTGAGGTATTTTGATTGTTTTATGTTTCTTAGAAACAAAATTATATATTATATTATCAAAGTAATTTCTTGACAAACTAAAGAATTTCAGGTTTGCTAGTATTAAAACATCTAATACATCAGTTTCTCTTGATCTGAGCAGAAATATTCATGTTTGTTTCCAATTTTCTTAAACATATACTTGTTAGGTTTTAATACCTGTTAGGATGATTTCATCTACATAAAACAGAAAATCCTAACTCATCAAATTTGAAAATTCAGGAAAAAATATTGTCATAGTACTAGAAGCCTGAGATAGGATTAGAGTTACTTTAGCAGTTCAATGACATCATTAAGAATAAGAATCCACCTCTCTCTTTCTGTGTCCGCCATCCTCAACATGCCAACCCAACATTGTTCCAACATTGTTGCAACAGCTGTGTTTGTCTCTTTCTCTGACAACAATATCATATTTCTGGAATACATGATACCACTTAAAAATACTTGCATTTAAAGGAATAATTTAGGAATTAAAATAAAATTAGAATCTTAAAGTAGCATCTTTGAGATTATCAAATACAACATTCTCATTTAAAGATTTTAAGCTGTTTTCCCAAAATTTTTGCTTAATTAAATTAATGGCTTTTTTGGCCAATACATTATTGTATATATGATGAAAAGTATGAAAGAGGGTCAGCTAAAGATCACTTCAAGGAACAGAAAAGGTGACGTGTGCATTGAAAGACTTGTCTTCCAAGGTTCTGTAATATGGATGATTGTGGGTGATGGGGTGAGGAAGATTGAAGAAGTAAAGAAAGGGAGGAAGTAAGGAGGGCAACAAATATATTTAATCAGTTTGGTGATTCCAGTTTGCACTTGGCACAATGTTATTTTAGCCTCTACATGTGTCCATTTCTATGTGTTTGAGATGTCACATTCTTGTGACAAGATGTCACAAAGTTCCCTTTTGTGGTTTCTCTTCTATACAAGTTGAATGTTATAGATATAATAAGATAAAAGAAATCTTCAGTCAAGATTTTTTTTTTTTATTTTTCAACCATCTTCTCTCTTTGACCACAACAAGAGTAATGAAATCAATTTTTAGTGGAATTTCAAAGCATAGGCAGCCAATATAATACGCTCTCTGAGATCAGCAGAAGCTATCCTTCACTTGTTCTCATTTTCTATTTCACTTTGTACTTCATGGTTGTTGATGAGCTGAATCCTAAGTGTCAATTTGGAAATCTGCTTCTCATCTTGAGTGTTCCAATATAAGAATAGTTACTTTGGAGAGACAAATGTTTATTCCATTGAATGCAGATGATCAATCACCAATCTTAATACTCTATCTGAATAGTTTTTCTAAAATATAATTTTAAAATACAAATTTATTTAACTTAACTTAAAAAATTAAGACTTTATTTTATAAAGCAGTTTTAGGTTCACAGCAAAATTGAGGAGAAGGTACAGAGATATCCCATGTACTCCCAGCTCCCACACCTGAATAGGCTCCTCCATTATCAACATCATCCACCAGAGTGGTTCATGTATTACAACTGATGAAATGACATTGGCACATCATAATCACCCAAAGTCCATAGTTTATGTTAGGCTTCACTCTTGGTATAGTACATTCTATGGCTTTGGACAGGTGTATACTAACATGTATCCATCATTATAGTAAATTATAGAGTATTTTCACTGCCCTGAAAGTGCCCTGTTCTCCACCTATTCATTCATCCTCCCTTCTCCCAAAACCTGGCAACCACTTCTCTTTTTGTTTTCTCTATAGTTTTGCCTTTTCCTGAATATCACATAGTTGAAATCATACAGTATGTTACCTTTCCAGATTGGCTTTTTTTCACTTAGTAATATGCATTTCAGGTTCCTCCATGTATTTTCATGGCTTGATAGTTCATTTCTTTTGAGCACTGAATAATATTCCATTGTCTAGATGTACAACAGCTTATATATGTATTCACTCACTGAGGGACATCTTAGCTGCTTCCAAGTTCTGACAATTATGAATAAAGTTGACATAGACATCTATGTGCATATTTTTTTGTGTGGACATAAGTTTTCAGCTCCTTAGGGTAAATACCAAGAAGCACCTTTGCTGAAATTGTACGGTAAGAGTATGTTCAGTTTGGTAGGAAACCACTGAACTGTCTTTCAAAGTGGTTGTCTGTTTTGTATTTCCCCCAGTGATGCATGAGAGTTCCTGTTGTTCCACTACCTAGCCAGTATTTGGAGTTGTCAGAGTTCCAGATTCTGGCCAATCTAATAGGTGTGTATTGGTATCTCATTGTTGTTTTAATTTTCGTTTTCCTAATGAAGCATGTGAAGCGTCTTTTCACATGCTTGTTTGCCATCTGCGCATCTTCTGTTGAGAGGTGTCTGTTAAGATCTTTGGCTCATTTTTTAATCAGGTTTTTTGTTTTCTTAAAGAAACTGTTGACTTTTAAGTGTTCTTTGTGTACTCTGGTTAACAGTCCTTTATCACATGTGTCTTTTACAAATATGTTCTCCCAGTCTGTGGCTCCTTTTCTCATTCTTTTGGCATTGTCTTTCACAGAGCACATGCTTTTAATTTTAGCGAAGTCTAGCTAATCAATTATCTCTTTTATGAATTGTGCCTTAGTGATGCATCTAATAAGGTGTCACTATACCAAAGACCATTCAAGTTTTTCTCCTATATATATCTTCCAGGTATTTTATAGTTTTGCCTTTTTAATTTCGATTTGTGATACACTTACAGTTAATTTTTGTAGAGGCTATAAGGTCTGTATCTATCTATCTATCTATCATCTATCTATCTATCATCTATCTATATTTATCATCTATATTTTAAATGTAAATATCCAGTTGTTCTTACACCATTTGTCAAAATAATTATCTTTACTCCATTTTTATTAATTCTGTTCCTTTGTTAAAGTTCAGTTGACTATATTTATGTGGGTCAATTTCTGGGTTCTCTATTTCTGGATGTGTTCCAC
Source organism: Callorhinus ursinus (assembly GCF_003265705.2). Taxonomy (NCBI): domain Eukaryota; kingdom Metazoa; phylum Chordata; class Mammalia; order Carnivora; family Otariidae; genus Callorhinus; species Callorhinus ursinus. The sequence goes on from NW_027397063.1 coordinate 25,077,962, forward strand.
TGCTGTGTCTGTTTTTTTTTTTTTTTTAGCAATAATTGCCTATCTTAATGACAGTAGCTTTATAGTTAAGTCTTGAAATCCAGTAGTATCAGTCCTTCAAATTTGTTTCTATTTATTTATTTTTTCTTTAGATATTGTATTTGCCATTCTGAGTCTTTTGTCTCTCCATATAAAATTTAGGATCAGTTTGTCAATATTGAAAAAAAGAACTGGCTGGGATTTCAATTAGGATTGAATTGAATCTATATATTGAACTGGGAAGAACTAATATCTTAATATTGAGTTTTCTAAACCATGAATATGGAATATCTCTCCCTGTATTTGGCTCTCCTAATTCTTTCATCAGAATTTTGTAATTTTCTTTGCATATATATATATATATATATATATATATATGTAGAGAGAGATAGATGATAGATATATAGATATAGATAGATATAGATATTCTGCAAACTTGCTATAATCTCTTATTAGTTCCAGGAGTTATTTTGTCATTTTTGAATTTTCTACATTGGTGATTATATTATCTAGAAATAAAGATGGTTTTATTTTTTCTTTTCAATCTATCTAAACTTGTTTCCTTTTCTTACCTTACTGCATTAGCTAGAATATCCAGTATGATATGGAGAAGAAGTGGCAAAAGAGAACATCCTTGTCTTGTACCTAATCTTAGTGGAAAGGATTTAAGTTTCTCACCATTAAGTTTGATGTTATTAACTTACTTTTAAATCATCTGCTATTCTAGTCAATAAAAATTTAGGAAGTTGAAAATTAAAAACAAACTAACCAAATATTTATTTATCTTATTTATTTATTATATTTCTTACATTAACTTTTATTTTTAGAGATGCTATTTTAAAATAATCTTTTTGATTTAAGAATAAATGTATTTGTTAGGAATGTGTTATTATGCCATAGCTATAGAGATTATACATTTCCTTGGAAATCAAATAAAATTCACATAAACACTACAAAATAAATTTTCTTTGGAGAAACAAATCTATATTGTATCAGGAAACAAATTCAGTACATAGAAATAATAAGACTGAACTTCAGATTCTCATGGTAATTTATAAAGCCTCTTTTGTCATTTTCTTTTCAATTAAATGCTAATCTAGACATTCCTCAAAGGTTACTTTAAATTATTTGCAAGGGTATGATATCATGCAAAATATTTATTTGGTGGCAAATGGTATTGGAAAAGAGTTATTTCCCTGATATTCAAAATTTTTATTAATAAGATTAAAATATTAATAAAACACATTAATAACAAATGATGAAGATCCATTCACAGTCTCCCAGGCTAAGTCACTTTAAAGGTAATACTTGTTATAGCCAAAGATAAGAATAGGTTATTTTGATACTACTCTGTGGAGTCTGTTTAAAATTTACTAAGCAGATTATGAGTATTAGTGTGTGTGTGTGTTGTGTGTGTATGTGTGTGCACACACTTTAAAATTATGTACAGATATTAAAGAGGGCACATAATGCATGGAGCACTGGGTGTTATACACAAACAGTGAATCATGGAACACTACATCAAAAAAATAAAATAAAATAAAATAAAATTATGTACAGGTGTTTCTGCACAATTTCATATAAACTTAACATTCTGCAAAACTGCACACTATACACATTAAAGTTAAAAGGACTTGTGAAGATATTTTCTTAAAAATAAAATAAAAATAAAAAGACTTGTGGACTTGAAACCATGAAACTCCTAGAAGAAATCAGAGGTAGTAATTTCTTTGACGCCGTCAGTAGAAACATTTTTCTAGATATTTTAAAATAATTTCAACTTTACAAATTTCGAACTGATAGAGATAAAACAGGGAGTTACCATATACCCCTAACATAGTTTTTTTATATGATCTTATATCACCATGATACATTTGTCATATTAAGAAATAAATATTGGTATGTTACTATAACTAAACTAAAATCTTCCCTCAGATTTCAGGTTTTCAACTAATTGCCTTCTTAAGTTCCAGGATCCAATCCAGGATAGCACATTGAATTTAATTATCACGTTTGTTGGTCTCCTCTGGTCTGTAATAGTTTCTCAGTAGTTCCTTGTTTCCAATGACCTTGACACTTTAGCAGAAATGGTCAGATATTTTTGTAGTACCCTCAATTTGAATTTGAATTTGCCTGATGTGTTCCTTGTAACTAGGGTTAGTTATTTCGCATGTGTTTTGTTTTGTTTTGTTTTGCCAGAACACCTAGAAATAACGTGCTATTCTGATCACATAATATCAAGGATACATGACTTATCCTTGATCACTCAACTGAAGCAGAGTTTGTAACATCTCTTTGTTATAGCTACTGTTTCTTTCCCCAGGTCCAAACTGGAAGACTTAGGAAGAAAGTTACTGTGAGTGACATTCCTAAAAGGTGGAGATTTATGTTTCACTTTCTTGCGGGTAGTAACTAAATAAATCATTTTTTAAAGTTCTACACAGGAAATTTGTCTATTCTCTTATTTTTTATTTATTTATTTATTTATCCAATCATTCATTTCTATCAGTATGGACTTATATATATTTATTTTATACTTTTGGTTGTACTCCAATACTATTTTGTTCATTATGTTACTCAAATTGTTCCAGTTTAGTCTTTGGGAACTCTTTCAGTTGGCTCCTGGATCCCTTTGACAATGCCCCTTTCTTTTTAGCACTTTATTTGCTTTGTGGTGGTACAAAGTGATCCAGATTCATTGCATTTCCCCTGTCCCAGCCATTTCTCCAAAAGCTCCTAATTCTTTTTTTTTTTTTTTAAGATTTTATTTATTTATTTGACGGAGAGAGAGAGTTAGCCAGAGCAGGAACACAAGCGCGGGAGTGGGAGAGGGAGAAGCAGGCCTCCTGCCGAGCAGGGAGCCCAGTGCGGGGCTCGATCCCAGGACCCTGGGATCATGACCTGAGCCGAAAGCAGATGCCCAATGACTGAGCCACCCAGGCGCCCCTCCTAATTCTTTTTATAGGAGAAGTGAACTCAAAATCAAGATATATGAGGTTTATGTATGTGTATTGCTAGTAGGCTGTCACTAATTCCAGGCCCATACATATATATCTAGTAACTATGTGTATATATACTATCCTACATACAACTATGTGTATATATACTATACATACATTTCTGTAATTGTAGATAGATGATAGATAGATAGATAGATAGATAGATAGATAGATAGACAGATAGATAGATAGATAGACAGATCAACATTCAGATTAAAGTCTCCATCTCTAATCCCATACCACAGTTTCATTTTAGCCTTCCCTTCTTGCTTATTTATAACTTCCCTCTCTGACAGAAACAAATCTAGCTCTCACCTTTCACCATCCATTTACTTGTTGGTTCATTCTCAGTATAGCTCCAAATCAGGTTCAGAATTGCTAACTCAAACCCCTGTAAGAAATTTATCATTTATACTACAGGGCTATGCAGTTCCTTTTGTCTTTAGCCTTACAATTTCCTATCAAAACACATTTTCAAAAGTTGCTTAGGGCAGAGCCTTTTTCTTCTTCACTGGTTTTCAGCCTTTTACATGAAAATTTCTATACACACAAAGCATCTCCTTTAATTGTGAGAAAAATTGCTTCTGATTACTTCAAATAATAACACATTGTAAAAAAAAAAATAGCATATTAACCAAGAGGTTACTATATAATTCTTCTATTTGCCAGGTGAGAATGAAGTAATTTTCATCAAAGCACATAATTTAAACCAGAACAGATGGTGCTATGTGATTCAGGTATTGACTGATTTATACATTCTAGGGAATTAGTGAAAGTCATAGACAAGTATGGCTAAGCTATGTGAGTATGTCCTGATTCTGTATGCAGGTTCTTTTTCCTGTAGCATGTGGTCATTAACTGATCAGCCATTTCCATTCTATCATCTGATTCCAAACTGCATTGGAAGAGTTGGTATTATATATGAAGATTTTTATTTTATTTTATACTATATGATTTTCTCTAAGAATTCCTCCATTGTCTTTTCACATCAAGTGACATATTGATGTACAGTTAATTGATGATTACCTAATGGTATAATTCTTTTTTTGCTTTTTTCCTAATGATGTAATGTTTTTATTCCACAGATATTGGTAAATTATCTATAAAATGCTGTTTTAGGTAGTTTTCTACTGCTGTGTAGCAAATTACTATAAACTTAGAAGCTTAAAAAGAATACCTATCTATTATCTTACTGTCTATGAAGCAGGCTCTCTTCTCAGGGTTTCACGAGGCTATAAAAAGGGTGTCATCTGGGCTGCATTCTCATCTAGAGACTCAATAATGAAAGGACTCCCTTCCTAAGCTCATATAGGCAGTTGACCAAATTTATGCCCTTGTGACTATATGACTAAGGACCACTCCATTTTATTGGCTGTTGACTGGAGGTCAATCTCAGATCCTAGAGGCAACTCCCACACTGTCTTACATCATGGCCCTCTCCATAGGCAGTTTCTTTCTTCAAGACCAATGAGAGCATCTCTTCTTCCAGGCTGCCAAGGCAGAGACCTATATAATGTAACATAATCAGAGGATTGGCATCCACACCTTTATCATATTCTATTGATAAGAAGCAATCCCAAGGCTCTGCTCCTAATCAGGAGATAAACGGATTATACAAGAGTGTGGCTCATGAAGGGTCTGGGGCACGGGATCAACTAATGGTGTGTCTGCCACATTATTGTTGTGGACGTTAGGGTAAATATACACACTCTCACTAATTATAAATTTTTCTATCTAGTAAGGCAGCAGATAACAACAAAGTAAACAAGACATAAAAATAATTACAAATATCAATGTATTACACAGCAGAAATAAACAGGCTACTAAGAAAGATAATAATGTAGGGAAAATCTACTTCAGATGGACTAGTGTTGAATGGCTTTTGGAAGTCATGCAACATTCTGAGGACTGAGACCTAAAGGATGAGAAAGAACTCACCATGAGAAGAACAACAAAGGGAAGAGGGGCAGAGTGTTTCAGACAGAAGAAATAGAATAATCCTACAAGTGGATGGGTGGAGTGACTTGCCTGAGAAGCTGCAATAAGGCATGTGTAACATGAGTATAATGAAAGAAGGACATGGATATATGAGACCATTCATAGATTTTGAGACTAAGAAATGAGTTTACATTTTATTTTAAGAGCAATGGGTATCTGTGTGTGGGAAAAGTGGCATGATCTGATTTACAAAAGAATAATCTTCCTCTGTTAAATAGGAAATGGTTGGAAGAATAGATGAGGAATGACCAATTAGGAGGTTATTATATTATTTCAGACAAAAATGGCTGAGGGTTGGCCAAGAATGGTGACAGATGACACAAATGAGGTATATAGACTCAAAATACATGCTCAAGGTAGAGTATATGGATTTGATCTAAGTTTTAGATTATAATACATCAAAATTAAAATATTGAATGCACATATCTGGACCTCAGAAAAGACATTTAGAAAATTTTTATTTTATTTTATTATGTTATTTTATTAGGATCCACACTCAGCATGGAGCCCAATGTGGGGCTTGAATTTATGACCCAGAGATCAAGACATGAACTGTGATCAAGAGCTAGATGCTTGGGTCGTCTGGGTAACCCAGTTGTTAAGCGTCTTCCTTAGGCTCAAGTCATGATCCCAGGGTCCTGGGGTCAGGCTCCCTGCTCGGTGGGAGGCCTGCTTCTCCCTCCCCCACTCACCCTGCATGTGTTCCCTCTCTCGCTGCCTCTCTCTCTCTCTCTCTGTCAAATAAATAAATAAAATCTTTAAAAAAAAGCGTCAGATGCTACCCAGGTGACTGAGCTACTCAGGTGCCCCAATATTTAGATAATATTTAAAGCCATGAGAAAAGCAACTATCACTTAGGGAAATGTTCATGTAAAGAAGTGGGCCTAGCATCCTTATAGTAAATGCTCAATGGGTTAAGAGTATGTAGCAATAGAATATGGCTAACATTGGCTAGTAAGTTGGGAAGAGAAAAAACAAGAAAATATGAAATCACGAGGACAAGAGAGGGTTAGTTTTCCCACTGAAGGAAACAAACATAAACAAACATGTCTTCTGCAACCAAAAGATGCATAACATGAGGACAGACTATCTCTGTATCATATTTGGGCAATTTTCACAGTATTTCAAACTTTTTCATTATTATATTTGTTGTAGTGAACTATGATCAATTATCTTTAATGTTCCTATTGTAGTTGTTTTGCAGCATCATGAAACCACACTCATATAAGATAGTGAACTTAATTGATAAATGTGTGTGTACCCGACTGCTCCACTGACCAGTCTTGGGTCTCCCTATTCCCTGAGACACAGTAATATTGAAATTAGGCCAATTAATAACCCTACAATGCCTTCTAAGTGTTAAAGTGAAAGGAAGAGTCACACATCTCTCACTGTAAATCAAAAGCTAGAAATGATTAAACTTAGTGAGGAAGGCATGTCAAAAGCTGAGATAGCCTAAAAGCTAGGCCTCTTGCACCAGTTAGTCAAGTTGTGAATGCAAAATAAAAGTTCTTGAAAGAAATTAAGTACCATTCCAGTGGACACATAAATAAGAAAGTGAAACAGCCTTATTGCTGATACAGAGAAGTTTTTAGTGGTCTGGATAGAACATCAAATCAGCTACAACATTCTCTTAAATCAAAGTCTAATTTAGAGCAAAGCACTAAGTTTCTTCGATACATATGATTACATGAAGGCTGAGAGAGGTAAAGAAGCTGCAGAAGAAAAGTTGGAAACTAGCAGAAGTTTAAGGAAGGAAGCCATTTGTATTAAGATAGAAGTGGAAGGTGAAGGAGCGATTGCTAATGTAGAAGCCGCATTAAGTTACCCACACCTAGCTAAGATGATTAGCAAGGTGACTACACCAAACCACAAATTTTCAATGTAGATGAAACTACCATCTATTGGAAGATGCCGTCTAGGATTTTCATAGCTAGAGAGGGGAAGCCAATAGTGGAACATGCAAAACCATCTCAGTGGGCAGAATTTTAAGCAGTGGATATGGCTACCTACCTACTTTATCACTGTGGTGATGGCCAATGCTATAGAAGTATGCCCATTAATGAGAAATATCCAAAAATTTTGTTAGATAGTCAAGGACTAAGTAAAAGAGGACTGGAGGATTGATGACAAAAGTGTCTGATGAAGAATGTGGCCTCTGGAATGGGCAGGTAGTTGAGGCTTTTGTGTCCCATATAAATGTTCATCACATAAATCTACTACAGACAGGGTGTCACTAATTACATAGACATCTTGTCCATTTAGCGCCCAACCTCTTTTACCAGACACTGCAGTGTTTGGTCAATGGGTTCATGTAAAAATTAGTCAGGGTAGCACAGGTAGATGTTATGTACAGCCTATAATATCACCCCTCAACACAACTGATTTGGTTTCAGAAGTGTTGAGTACACAAACCACCAATACCAGAGGCCATTACTGAACCATTAATATGGCGCCATTACCTGGGCAAACAGCTGGTAGACTGATTACAGAGGAACATTTTATCGAGAAGGCATCAGCAGATTCTCAATTAATGAACAGTAATACAGGATATTGATTTGCTTTCCCTTCATGCAATGTTTTTCCTACTTATCCTCAGTGAATTACTTAAGTTGCTTATCTGTTATCACAGTAAGACAAACTACATTTCTTCTATCAAAGAATTCATTTTTATAGCCAAAATGGGGCATCAAAAAAGTACAGCCAATGGTGTTTTTGGTCTTACCATGTGCCTCATGAACCAAAAACACCTGGCCTGATAAAATGCTGGAATCTCCTACTGAGAATATATTATGATGAGGGCATTGTCTTACAGGATGTGTTCTTATTTTATGGTGTTTCACCTAAGCCAGAATATACTGATCCAGAACACAAGAGGATTCAGTAGAACTGATTATTCTTTCTATGATACCAAATTTCCACAAGTTTGAGTCAGAATAATTGTCCTCCTGAAGTGCAAGTTAAGACTGCTACCTTGCCATGTAAGTCTTTTCATACTCCTGACCCAATAAAGGAGTGACTTTCTGGCATAATTGATCCTGATTATCAGGAAAAAAAATCAGATTGTTGCTACCTAAGATGACAAAGAGACCTGTGAGTAATCCACAGAATTGTCTGGGGGATTCTCTTAAAAATTTCATTTCAATAGTAAAGTTTAAAGGAAGCCTATCACAATTGGATAAGGCAAGGTCACTGAGCTTTCATAGCTTCAACAACTAGTTGAAGTGATGGCTGAGGGAAATGGCATGGTTAGTGGAAAAGGAACTTATGTATTTCAATTAAGATTTCATGATCAGTCACAGAAACAAGCCTTTAAGTAGATATGTGTATTTTTCTTTCTTGTTTCTTAATTATATATTTGTATATAACCACTTTTTGCCTATTCCCTTTTCCCTCTTACTTTCTAAGAATATGAATGTGGTTAACTTTAGAATGTCATCCCTAAGTTATAGATTTTCTAGGTAATAATCCTCAAACTTTAATAAAATAAAAAAAAACACTCTGTAGGAAAAATTCTCATGAACTCCTCTATATCTCTGTGCCAGGTAAAGTTTTCAAGGGTAATCTGATTTCAACATAATTTATTCTATTCCCCTTTGCCACAGATCCTATGATGTTGCATATATTTATCTCTAAGACTGACAAAGGTATGACAATTGGTATTGCATTACTCAACTCCATTAAAAAAAAAAAAAAACTACATATGTTTCACTGTTACTTATCCCAGAAAATCCACTATTGCCTCTCAGAGCTGAAATGTTGTGCCCAGCATGGCCCTTCTCCCTTTCTAACTTTATTCCCGTCACACACCTCGTCACTTCATACAGGAACAACATGGGACTACTGTTCTTTATCCAAATACCCCATGCACTGTTAGTCTCTGACCCCCCCAACACACCTGCTGACTGCTTAAACTGCCAGTTATCACCAAATTCATCCTCTCACTCATGAAATGCACAATGTGAAATCCAGATCAACTCTTAACTCTCAGAGAACTTCTGGATCCCTTTAGCAGAATAAATCATTCCTTTGTTTGTTTTTCCATAACACATTTATCACTAATTATAAAAAGATAGTGACTGAAAAGATGAACACACATCTGCATTGGGAATTATCATATATTCATTATTGTATTCTCATTGTTTAACACATATATAACATGAGATGGCTGCATTAATGAATTAGTTTATAATCATATGGAAGTATTACAACATAGTGGCCTAAGCAGAGATAAATATCAATGGTAGAGCAAAGTGAGTGGTTAAAGGCAGTGAGACACTGCACAAATTATATAATCTCTATAATCCTCAGTTTTCCTAAATGTAAAATGAGCATAACTGAATCTACTTCATCAATTTGTAGTGAAGATGAAGTGAGAAAATCTGCACATAACTCTGGGCAATGATATTTTTCAGTGTATATCACCTATAAAATCTGCACATGATTCTGGGCAATAATATTTTTCAGTAAATATCACCTATAAAAACAATTACTACAATTACCAGGTTTATCAGGAGCATGTTATTGTGATTAAGTACACAGATCTTGGAGACACTTGTTTGGATGAAAGTCCCACTCTGTCCTTCACCAGCTGAATAACGTTGGGCAAGTCATTTTAGTCTCAGATCCTCATTTTTAGAAAACCATAATAGTACCAACTTCATAAGGTTTTTGTGACAATTAATACACACAAGATACTTGGATAGAATCTGAAAACAATAAATACTAAATGATTAGCTCTTATAACTAAACCTAGACTAAATTAAAAAAGAGGGGTGTACAGTATAATCCACTTCCATAGTCTGGTGAAATGCTTTTTACAGTTAGATGGTGATGTACTTTCTAATTTGAACTAAACATTAACAATGGAAAGTATGCATTTATTTCTTGGATAACTTCATTATGCTAATTAGACTTTAAACTTTTAAAATATAATCACCATGCAGACAATCTATTAATATTTCATTAGAACCTGGATTAAAGGGAAACGTGGAGTTAACACTCATAAATGAAAACTAGAAACATTTTCCCCAAAGTGAAAATTGTACAGTAGAAATCACATAAACACACACACATATTTTATGATCATGATGTTGATTATACATTGAATTTTCTGCAGATAGTGAGTTATATACATTTGTTATAAAGGCAACCAGTCCATATTTATTCAATATCTCAGATAAGAAAAGTTAAAATGACAGCTTCCTGACTGTTTCCCAAGTACATCAATCAGTAATAACACTCACAAGTACTTTAAGCAAAGTCTTTGAGGAGTATCTATTAATTCCTTTAACACGATCTCTCTTTCTGGAAGATTTGCATGAAGTCTTTGGAAGGCACACTCTTTAAGGCAGATGAATTTGTTACATTAAGAAAAGGATTCTAATACTGTCACAGTTAAAGCATAAGACTCAATTGTTTCTGATGGCTAAAAAGCAAACAAATAACAACAGCACAACAACTAGGGCAGCAATAAACAAACAAGAGAGAGACAGAGAGAGTCAGATTGTTTCAGGTGCAGAGGGGTTAATAGCTCACATTTCCCTCCATGATATTCTCCAGGGTTAGTTCTACACTTGGGTTTAATGAGAAATATTTCAATATCCTAACATACCTGTTCTGAATTAGCATTATCACTGTGCAATCTGGATAGCTGCTGAGAACTCAACAGAATTGTCATTCACTGAAGTCCATGACTAGTAAAGGGTACTAGATTACTCAGAGTAAATGCATTAAGCTTCAACATTAAACATTTAGCTCATATCTTATTAACACAATTGCATAAAGATTAATTAGTCCTGATAACTTTAGAAGATAGCCTCTACTTCAAATATGAGATATTGGAGAGATTATTAAGGTAACTAATACAAGAATATCCTTTTTTGATATATATTTAGTGTCATCTGACCCATAGTTACTATTATTTTTTATGTGACAGGAGCCAAATAGAAACAGTCATAATGCAACAATTGGGCTATGGTTTTCTTCCAGATTAGGATAAAGTGAAAAAGTCTGCACATAATTCTCAGCAATGATCCTTCCGAATTGAAATTTCAATCAAAATTGAATTTTCATTTCTACTCCTCTTTTACTTTTCATATTTTTAAAAATTAATTTTAAAATGTATGCTTTACAAGTGATGATTAGAATCTTTAACTCTCAATTAGAAGCAATGACAACAATTAGGTCTATTGCTTGGAGGCTTATAAAAGCCATGCATGATTAAAGCTGCTAAGATCAATAGGTATTTTACACTCTATAATCCAATTTTATATTTAATGTTATTTGCCGATGTGAATGTGTGTGTTTTAAAACCTGCCTATAACATGTTTTCCAGTATGTCTATTCTTCAAATGTGAAAAATCAAGTCAAGAAGCATTAAGTAACATTTGAGATGATGTAGAAAATACATCACTTCTGACCTGGAGGAGTGTTTTTCTAGCTGAGTACCAAGGCATCTACGGACATACTGTGTAATTCACCCTAAGGGTCATTTTCCCTTGTCACTTACACAGCATGTAACCTCTGCTTCAAACAAGCAAGGTGAATTACGTGCAGTGTGGGTGAGGATAGGATGAAGGAAAACGGCATTTCTGTCTTCAAATCTGATGTGCGTCTCCAGCAGCTCAGGGGCTCTAACAAAGATGATGTCAGCATACACTGTTTTGGAAAAGGAAGGAGACTATGCCAAGAAGTAAACTGAAAATAGTAACTAGAAACTGATCATTGCCTTCTCTTTTACTAAATAAAATATCTAGTCCTTTCATGTTTTAAATACTCTTCAAATCATAAGCTTTTGTATGTGGTGCACATGTAGAAACTCATAACAACTAACTGATAAAAAATTGTATAGAATAAGGCAATTGTTTCATGCATGACTTTTTAAAAAATTTTTTACTTTGAAACAACTATAGACTCACAGGATATTGCAAAAATAGTACAGGGAAGTGCTGTATGCCAATCACCCATTTCCTTCCTAATCGTAACATCCTACATGACCGTGGTACACTATCAAAACCAGAAAATTGATTAATGACTTTTTAAAGATATTACAATTATAAAATTATGAAGAGATTAAAATTTTAGGGTCTATTTAATATTATAATGAAATCATTGAACAATCCAACTATTTTTGTTTTCATTTTTAAACATTCTTTTACCTATTTTGAAGTAAGGAATAATCACTAGTTCACTGAAGAGATTGTAAGCATCTAGGAATACAAAGTAAATCTGTCTTTGTTTAGTAACAAGAATTTGTTTTGCATTTGTTGAAGGTGTGGATAGTTTAAATTTCCATATGATAAGTCTGCATGAATAAACTTACTTTCTAGTAACTTTCTTCACATTTATATGACTATTATTTTTATAAAGCTTAGACTACTTACCAGTGCTGCAAATACTATAATACATTTATGCTACTCCCGATAAGCTGAAGAAAATATTGAGGATTCCACTGTGAAATTAATTAAACAAGGAGGCCATTGGACTGATGGTTCTAGTTCTGTAGCAGCTTACATAAGCAAACCAAAATCTAAACCTGCAAATGTCTCAAGGTTACAAAATCAAAATGCTAAGGACAACCAATCACGAACAGCCAACCAGGCTTTAAGCCATAGCCAATCAAAAAATTTCCTTTCTTTGTTTGCACATCTTCTCTGTATAAATCTTCCCCCCAGCTCCTGTACAAGAGCCCTAGTAACCACTTTAGGTTTGCCTTTGCCCAATTCAAATAGACTTTTTCTCAAAAAAAAAAAATCTTAAAAATTTTAATATGCCTCAGTTTATTCTTTAACACTACCCACAAAAAATTGTATTTCCAACATTTATCTGAAAATCAATTCTGAATTCATAATGCATTTTTATATTGGAAAAATTGTCAGAAATAAAGAATAGTTTCTCAGGTTTATCTGTCAAAGCCTGTTCAGCAGATAATGACTCCAAAGTGATTCGCATTTGTAATGAAACAGTGGGCAAATACCGTGGCAAAATAAATAGTTAAAAATAAAAAAAACACAAGGGGAACCTGGGTGGTTCAGCAGGTTAAGTGTCTGCATCTGCTTTACTCTCAGGTCAGGGTCCTGGGATCCATCCCCATATGGGGACTTCCCGCTCAGCGGGGAGCCTGCTTCTCCCTCTCCTTGTGCCCCTCCCTCCCACTTGTGCTCTTTCCCTCTTGATCTCTCAAATAAATAAAATCTTTAAAAAAAGGGAAAAATGCAAGTCAACAGACAAATAATAATAATAATCATAATAAATAAATAAATGCTGATAACCTAAAAGAAGAGAGCATAATTAGAAAAAGCAACTTTTGCAGAATGTTTGAAAAGTTTCTTACGTACTTTCAATTGATATAAATATTGAGGATTCTGGATTTTTATGATGTCTCATTTCCCTTTTCCTTTTTTGAAATATTTGATATAATGCACTGTATTATTTATATAATATATAAATCATAATTAAGGTCAAATTGGCTTAATTTTCATTGTGAAGGAAAAGTTTGAGCAATAATGATTTGGTTGAGATTGTAAAGGAGGGATAAATGATAGATGTTAAGATGATATATTTTCGGGCGCCTGGGTGGCTCAGTTGGTTAAGCGACTGCCTTCGGCTCAGGTCATGATCCTGGAGTCCCGGGATCGAGTCCCACATCAGACTCCCTGCTCAGCGGGGAGTCTGCTTCTCCCTCTGACCCTGCTCTCTCTCTCTCTCTCTCTCTCAAGTAAATAAATAAAATCTTAAAAAAAAAAAAATGATATATTTTCTTCTCAAGAGGGGAAAAAATGGCATTGAGGTGAAATTAATCAGAGCACACATAGTAAGAGAATTCTGTTTCAAGCAAGTATTTACAGTAAATTATATAACTTTTTTCTTTCTGAAATTATTTATTTCATCAGCAGAATGGTTATTACATTCATTCATTCATTTGACAGAGGTAAAGTAATACACTGTTTTTTTTTTTTTTAGCAATCGCTTTGTCTTAAAGGCACCAAGCAATTAAGTTCTTTTAGCACAAAATAAAAAGAAAATTAAGTATGTACACAAATACTCCAAAACATGAATATATGCAGATATTTTTGGAAAAGCAAAAATAAATTAACATATTTTAAAGAAGCAAAGTATGAAATTGGGCTAGATTTGAATTAAGGAATTCGCCTTGTATCAGGTAATATATAATTCAGATTTACAATAAGACACCAAGAAGAAAGGCATATACCAATTTATGGGGAAGGTGGAATTAATTTAGGAGAACAGAAGAAAATAGAAAAGACAGGTCATAATATTATTGTGACTGATTCTTAATTATAAAATAATTATTATGGGCATTTGTAGGTGAGCACTGGATAGGAAGTTCTACATTTTCACTTCGGGGTGACATTACTAGAGTCAGATCAACAGGGTTTATAAAATGGACTTGTAATCAAAAGGAATGAAATCTTGCCATTTGCAATGACGTGGGTGGAACTGGAGAGGGTTATGCTGAGCGAAATAAGTTAGTCAGAGAAAGACATGTATCATATGACCTCACTGGGATATGAGGAATTTTTAATCTCAGGAAACAAACTGAGGGTTGCCGGAGTGGTGGGGGTCGGAGGGATGGGGTGGCTGGGTGATAGACATTGGGGAGGGTATGTGCTATGTGAGCGCTGTGAATTGTGCAAGACTGTTGAATCACAGACCTGTACCCCTGAAACAAATAATACATTATATGTTAAACAAATAAAAAAAAAGAAGATAGCAGTGAGGGAAAAATGAAGAGGGGGAAATTGGAGGGGGAGACGAACCATGAGAGACTATGGACTCTGAGAAACAAACTGAGGATTCTAAAGTGGGGGCTGGGGGATGGGTTAGCCTGGTGTTGGGTATTAGAGAGGGCACGTACTGAATGGAGCACTGGGTGTTATACACAAACAATGAATCATGGAACACTACATCAAAAATTAATGATGTAATGTATAGTGATTAATATAACAAAATAATAATAATAAAATAAAGAAAAAATAGATTTGTAAGAGGTTGAGATAGGTGATGATTTCCACAGATGATTTCCACATGCTTGCTTCCACAAGCACCATAAGTAGAGGTATGGTTTAGCAAATGGAAGCTAAAGATTGGATGAGAAGCAAAACAAGATATACAATTTCCAAAGAAGAACATAAGTCAAAGTTGACTTTAGTCCCTGGTCCAAGGAGTTTAGAAGATTTTGTAACTGAAAAAAAAAGTAAAAGCTACAAAAGGAGTTAGGTTAGATAAGAAAAAGAAATTAATTGAGCTTAGATGTGTTGAGTTTAAAGGGGTCATGATAATTACAGGTAAAGTGTCCAGAGGGAAGATGAGGACTAATACAGAATTGCAATTAGATATTTTAACAAAGAATGGAGATTCATTTAATCTACTTCAAATTGTGTGTCTTCATTATAAGGATACACGTTCTAATTGCATCTAAGAAAGTTCCAACAAACAGGACTACAGAACCATTGCCAGAAGGGCACTGTAGACTCAACGCAGCTCTAGAGACTTCAACAAAAGGAGTCTATGTGCATCTTTCTCATCTTGGGTACATAGCTCAGCCATGTTGTCCTGCCACCTCTGCAGTTAAGTAGGCCCTGTGATTGAGTTTAGAGCAAAGAAATTTGCATTGGAAAGATGTTTGCCACTTTCAGTCCTGATGCCTTAAACCTCCTCTATGGTCTTTCTAATTTATCTCCTCTCCATCTATTAGGAGGGTGATGCCAACCACACGTTGAAGATAGCATGAAGGGAGTCGAGATCTGTGAATCATCACTTGGGTTAAAGCAACTGAGCCTGATGAGTGAAAAATAAACTTTTTATTATAGAAAGTCACTGAAATTTAAGGGCTTGCTATATCAGGTAACAATTATCCTGACATATTTATGCCATGGTATATATAGTATGTGTTTTTTTCCAAACTTAAGTTATAAAAGGAAACAACTTTTTAAGAAAAAAACTACCTACCATGAAGAGGACAATTTGTTTTGATTAAACTAGTTAGAATCTTTTTGTTTCTAAATATAATTATAAAACTGATGCATTAAGCTCTATATAAATAAAATTCCAATGTACATGAACTTAATATATCTGTAGGGTATTTGCCTCTGATTTGGGATGACTTGTTTCTCTGGAAACAATCCCATTTTATACTTCTAATAATATTGAGAAAGAAATGTCCAATGGCAAAAATTTAGAATTCTTGCAAAGGGATTTTCTAGTTCCCATATCATGCTTGATTCTTACTGATTGTTCATGCAGACCTCTATCTAAACCTGGAAATGAATACATTCTCCTGGCCCACGATCTGAATCATTCCCATAATTCAATAAACAGTGTTTCCCTTATCTATAGTTGCCTTGTACATTGTATCCTACCTGTCTGCTAAGGCTGAATAGAGTTTTCCTTTTTTTTTTTTTTTTTCTCTCACTAGGTCAAATGACAGAGATGATGAAGAAAGTCCCCCAAAGCTTGATTCTATTAGGCTTTGGAAAAGATATGTCAAAAAGATCACTGAAGTCCTCTGATCTCAGTTTAAGGAATCTTGCTTTAATAAGACAAGGATCCTAAAAAAAAAAAAAAAAAAAAAATCAAGGAGACTCTCTGTTCTGATATTATATCAGATAAGCTTTTCATTTTTTTTTCCTTTTGGGTTTTTGCTTAGGTTTTAACTATTTTATTGTAACACAATTTATCTTCCATGAGATTCTTCCACTTTAAGTGTACAATTCAATGATTTTTAGTAAATTTACTGAATTATCAACCTTCACCATAATCTAGCTTCAGGAAATTTCATCAACTCAACAAGATCCCTAAGGTCCACTTAGCAGATATGCTTTTGATTAAAATCATTCTTGTCCTGACCACAATTTTGATTCTGACTATTTGGGAAAAAAACCCACAACATTAATTCACCTTAAAGTTTTGAAAAAATATGTATGTTAATTTCACTGTAAATATTTTTTTGACTGAAGAGCACTCACATAGATGTATGTTTTATTTCTGAGCTATTTATTTCTTTCCTTGGATCATGTAAATGGTTAAGATGTATCTTCATTTAATTTCTCCCAAAGCAGAGCCTGATTCAAGAATGTGGGCACAGATCTGTTCTTTGGATAATAATCTCCCAGAGAAGGAAATGAAATTGGAAATGTGGGAAAGCTAGCAAATAGTGTGTAGTTGAGCTAGTCACCTCTGGCCACTGGGGTTTGCTACCATTGGGGCCCCTCTGAGAAACCTGTACAATGTGCCTTAGGATTATTCCTTTGAAGGACAAGAAATGGGTGCATTTACAGCAAAAGAAACAGTCCACAAAACCAAAAGACAACCGACAGAATGGGAGAAAATATTTGCAAGTGACATATCAGATAAAGGGCTAGTATCCAAAATCTATAAAGAACTTATCAAACTCAACACCCAAAGAACAAATAATCCAATCAAGAAATAGGCAGAAGACATGAACAGACATTTTTCCAAAGAAGACATCCAAATGGCCAACAGACACATGAAAAAGTGCTCAACATCGCTCGGCATCAGGGAAATCCAAATCAAAACCTCAGTGAGATACCACCTCAGGCCAGTCAGAATGGCTAAAATTAACAAGTCAGGAAACGACAGATGTTGGCGGGGATGCAGAGAAAGAGGAACCTTCCTACACTGTTGGTGGGAATGCAAGTTGGTGCAGCCACTCTGGAAAACAGTATGGAGGTTCCTCAAACAGTTGAAATTAGAGCTACCATATGATCCAGCAATTGCATTACTGGGTATTTACCACAAAGATACAAATGTAGGGATCCTAAGGGGGACGTGCACCCCAATGTTTATATCAGCAATGTCCACAATAGCCAAACTGTGGAAAGAGCTAAGATGTCCATCGACAGATGAATGGCTAAAGAAGAAGTGGTATATATACACAATGGAATATTATGCAGCCATCAAAAGGAATGAGATCTTGCCATTTGCAATGACATGGATGGAACTGGAGAGTGTTGTGCTAAGTGAAATAAGTCAATCAGAGAAAGACATGTATCATATGACCTCACTGATATGAGGAATTCTTAATCTCAGGAAACAAACTGAGGGTTGCTGGAGTGGTGGGGGTGTGGGGGGATGGGGTGGCTGGGTGATAGACATTGGGGAGGGTATGTGCTATGGTGAGTGCTGTAAATTGTGCAAGACTGCTGAATCACAGATCTGTACTTCTGAAACAAATAATGCAATATATGTTAAGAAAAAGAAGAAGAAGTTAGCAGGAGGGGAAGAATGAAGGGGAGTAAGTTGGAGGGGGAGATAAACCATGAGAGATGATGGACTCTGAAAAACAAACTGAGGGTTCTAGAGGGGAGGGGGGTGGGGGGATGGGTTAGCCTGGTGATGGGTATTAAAGAGGGCACATTCTGTGTGGAGCACTGGTTGTTATACACAAACAATGAATCATGGAACACTACATCAAAAACTAATGATGTAATGTATGGTGATTAACATAACAATAAAAAATTAAAAAAAAAAGAAATGGGTGCATTTAGCCACTGAGGACCCTTCCCTCACTGATTGAAGGTTTTCCCCAGGGTGGCAATTCACTTACATATCAAGGCTTCCCTTTGCCTGGTTTAAGTCATCTTCTCATTGCTTTCGAGAAAAGCCCTTATGCAGGAAAATAAAAGATTCAAAAGATATTTGAGATGAAATATGTGCAGCATACACAGGAATTGTCAACCAAATTGAAGCATTGCCATATCCAAAGCTTCAAGGAGTCATCCCAACATCCCTATTATATTTTTCCCCCACCTTGGTCCTGAAGATCCATTCCCAATTATATTTTCCCAATTCCTGATGGTACATATTCTGTAACTAATTTAGTGAGTAAAATATTTCCTCTAGTATCAAGACCATAATTCCCTGCTTGGGCTATGCTGAGCCTTGACCAAAGTTATTTTTAGACATCATAAGGGGAGAGACGGGTGATTCTGAGAAGACAATTCAGCTTGCAAACCATCTGACTCAGTTGAAATCTCAGCACTGACTCCGTGAAAGCAGACCTTAAATAATATTGAGAAGGGTGAGGGAACTGCCATTACCAGGCTGGGGGACTCAGGGTATTTCACCCACGTGCTGCCATCTCAGCTCCCAGCATTTTACTTCTTTCCTGCCTGGTTTTTAGTGGTGCGGTCCTTGTCATATCAGCGGAGTTAACTAGTCTCAGGATCCCACAGAGGGTCTGATTTCTAGAGCCACTGTCAGTAGAAATTGTCTTTATGTGGGTTCCCCTAAAACAAGGCCTGAGACAAGGACTTGTGTACAGACGGTTGCTTGGGGGAAGGATTCCAAGAAGCAGGAGTGAGGGATTGGGAAGGATGAGAGAAGGTAAAGTGAAAAACTAATAAAGCTGCATTATTGATTTGCTTACAAGTCTTGGCGCCTGGTGCTCAATCTTCCTAGAAATACTCTGAAGAACCTAGTAGAATGCACCTCAGAATTTCCCGTCTGAAAGAGAAGAGACTAACATTTATACATTAGCTCCTGATCCTCATTTGTTGACAATTGTCTCTGGGAAATTCAGGAATTCAGTTATCGTGGACTCTCTCTTAGGTTGAAGAAAGTCAAATCAGAATAGCAGAGAAAGGAGGGAGGAGGGGTAAGAAATAGGGAGTGAGAACTTGGAAGGGAGGTTGGCAGAATGCACATGTGTTTTTGAAAACAGATGAATGGGGGATGAGGGAATGTGGTATGGGCACAGCCGGTAAAATACGGGTTTGGGAAAAGGTGATG
This sequence comes from Callorhinus ursinus, assembly GCF_003265705.2. Lineage (NCBI taxonomy): Eukaryota > Metazoa > Chordata > Mammalia > Carnivora > Otariidae > Callorhinus > Callorhinus ursinus. The sequence goes on from NW_027397063.1 coordinate 25,097,752, forward strand.
CTGAATAGATCTTACATAAAAGTTCCCCAAATGAAGACTTATGTTTGGAAAGAGGTAGATACAGCAATGATCTACCTGGAACTGGCCAGCGAGACTCACTGAAAACCGGGGATTCTCATTGGTTGACACTGTTGATAGAGCTTAACCCAAGGCTGTATGCCTACTTCCTTCCATCTGGGCAAGTTATTAGAGGTAAGGGAGTTGCTTCAGCAAAGTTCCCTGAGAATTGACTAAAATTAATTTTTGGCCACCCAGTGGACCTGGAACTGCCAACAGAAACAAAGTTTCATCTTTGAAAGATAAAGAAAACCATGTTCCTTACACTCTGATGAAAGAAAACTACATTCCTTATACTCTGATGGATTGATAGTCATAGCCACTTCATATTTTGGGTATTCTGAACTTTCAAAGAATCCTTTTATAGTACATAACTGCAACAGTGGCCATTTGAAAGTCCAGTACTTGAATTAAAGGCAATTCACCTTGAAACAAGGGCTATAACCCTGTAAAAAGGGTGATGTGGCGAGATGAAATGCACTCTCAGAAGTCATTTGTGATTTTAAGAATGCCAGTAGACATGATGAGGCTCAGTATGATGGAGTACTATAGAGAGCTTTAAACTATTCATAGATTCAGGTAGTATATAAAAGGGAGGAAAAAGTCAAAAGCCACTTGGTTAATGTATTGAAAGGTTTACATTTTCTGACTTCTAGACTCAGCTAATAGGAACAGGGAGGGATGAAAAACGTGATTTTCAAAATCACTATGCTATAGACTGAATTTTTGTATCTCCCCAAAATTCATATGTTGAGACTTAGTCTCTAGTGTGATGGTATTAGGATGTGGGGGCTTTGGGAGTTAATCAGGTTATGAAAATAAAGCCTTCGTGAATGGGATTAGTGCCCTTATAAAAGAGACCCTCTTGCCTCTTCCACGATGAGAGGTTATAGCAAGAAGACAGTCTACCATGAACAAGAAAGCAGGCTCTCACCAGACACTGAACAAGCTGGCACCCTGATCTTGGACTTCCTAGACTCCAAAACTGTGAGAAATAAAGTTCCGTTGTCTATAAGCTGCCCAGTATATGGTATTATTATAGGAGCCTGAATGAACTAAGACACACTATATTAAAAAAATGAATTTTAGTGAGAATCTATACTCTTCCTATAGGGTGAAGTTCTCAGAATCTGCTCAAATCACCAAGGCAGAGTCATCCATACATTGCCAAGCTATAGCATCTCTTAAAGATTTTATTTATTTATTTGAGAGAGAGAGAGAGAGAGTGGTTGAGGAAGGAGGAGACAAGCAGGCACCATGCTGAGCTTGGAATCTGACATGGGGCTTGATCTCAAGACCCTGAGATCATGACCTGAGCCAAAACCAAGAGTCAGACACCTAACTGCTTGAACAACGCCAAGCACCCCAAAGCTGTGGCATTTCTTCATGTGCTACACTTCAGTGTGACATAGATTAATTAACCAAAAAGATTTGTATAGTGCCATAAAATTGGAGGGAGAAACTGTAATGGAGGATGTTGTTGCCCTAACTAGATCCCATTTACCAGCATTTGTAGTCTGTCTTTAGCTTCTGGGAATTGTTACTCTTTCCCCGAAGAATTACCCACAATGACATACATGAGGCTAGAAAAGTCCTGCCATCTTTCATCAAGGTTTGACTGTCTGAAGAAATTTGTGCTCCAGAATTTTCCCTGTGAGATTAAACACAGTATTCACCTGAGGCCACCTTCTTGCTTAGCTTTCCCCCATCTCATATTATTTCTTTTACTCTTTCTGGAGGACACTCACAATTAAATCACTTGAATATGATTCCAAGTCTTAGGCTTTAAGAAAACAACCTAAGAGACACCTCCAGGGCTGGCTGCATATGCATGTAACCTATGCAGTCTCACAGGTCCTTAATGTTCTGCTGTTGTCTTGAAATTCTAAATTTCTGAACAAGGAGTCTGTAATTTTTACTTTCACTCAGCTCTGCTGACACTAAACTTGAAGGTCTTGGAACATCCCATATAGCTCTACACATGGAACAAGTTAAGATATTATCTAAGGGTTAGGAGCATTTCAAGTTCCTTTTTCACTTGATATTAAAGAAAACGAACAGCTTGAAATAAGCAGTATCCACAAAAATCCCACAAATTGTAACACAGAAGTATAAAGAAAGAATTGGGACACCTTAGGAATCTGAGGAGACACTATGGGACTACACAAGGTTGACATTTTACCTGGCAACATTTTCCTAGTCTTATAGAGACAGCTAAATTCTAGAAACTCTCTAGAGGAAGAATCCATGTTTGGACAGTTTGGTTGGGGTCCTAGTCTTGATTGCCTCCCACCATGACAGCGAAGAATGTGTGTACTTGTTATTTAACAGAGCTGTGTACTCCTTATCTCAGCTCAAGGTAGGTTCTACGTTAAAAAGGTCAAACTTCCTCAAGAGAAATAACCAGAGTTGAGTTAACATAGCTTTTCTTAGAAGAAAATGTATCAAACTTAGGTAGGAAAATAAGAACTTTAAACAATAAGGTGAATTAATAAACATAATTCAGAGAACTTTAGATAACTTATAGTTAATGCATCGTATTACACTGGGAATTTGCATCTCAGAATACCCAGATAAAGTCATTAGTATAGCTTGCTCCCCCTTTTTGTTCTTGGAGAAAAGAAATACAGTCACCCAATGGTGAAACACAAATTCACGAATTTATCAGAAAGGCAGGGTTAAGAATTATAGGATGATTATTTTGGTCTATGAACTCTCCACCCCACTGCCATTCTTTGTCTCTCTGAGTCTCTGAGCTTTCTTACAGTCCAGGGGGCTAAAGAATATTCTACCTTCATCATTCTGGGGATGGGATAAAGACATTTAAAGGTTGCAGAGATTGAAATACTTACTTAAAAAATGTGAATGATTTTATTAAATACAATTTAACTTTCTGTAACAGAATGTATATTTCTTATCATCAGACGCTGCAGAAAATATAAGATAAGAGCAAAAAAGAAGCTGTAAAAATCATCATTCAATGAGGGGAGAGTATCTAAGCCCCGCACATGTGCCTGTGAGCTGAGCCTTAAACTGCTTGTTGTCCAGTTTCTCACCAAAGCCTCACGGAGATCATTTATCTATGAATATGACAGGTTAAAGAGCATGCTGATCATCCAAACTAATCCATATATCAAGTTTAAGATTGCCTGTTTTAATGGAAAAGATGGGATGCTTCTGTCATCTTTTAACTGTAGTAAAAGGTGATAATAACACTTTATAGGGTGTAATGAAAATTAGAGATAATGCATGCGATATGTTAGCCCTATTTTTGGTACATATAGGAACTCAAAAAAAAAAAGAAAGAAAAAAAAGACACTGTAACTTTCATTTCTAGAAAATTATATTCTAGTCCTCAGTAGATTAGTCCCCAGCAAATGCTTTCATTAAGCAATGTTTTAATGTTTTGATATAAATTTTTATTAAGAATTTTCATAAAAAGTTTTTATAAGAATTCTGTATCTTCCAAAAACTGTAGTCAAACACATTGTCCATTATGTTGTGCATTCAATAACTCCAGGTTAATGATCCATGATAAACTGTTTTGAGATTAGTATCAGAAAATGGTTTCCTATTTTTATTTTAATGTTCAGTGAGAATCACTTTTTCTTCTTTCCCTCCCTCCCTTCTTTCCTTCCTTTTTGGTTGCCAGGGATCTAAGGACTAAACTGAGTATAGTACTAGCTTTTGTGTTACTCTGCCTCCCTCCATAAGTTTTAAGTTTTGGTTTTTATTTTCATTTTAAACCTTATTTGAACTGTATATGTTATCATTACTATAGTATTACAAAACAAGAACTACTACAATGATTACCGCTACTACTACCTCATATAGGGTAGCAATTTGCTAGATACATAGTTTTATCATCACTATATAACATGGCCAATGTTCTTATTATGAGCTTCAACTTAGCAGTGAGGAAATTGAGCCTCAAGAAAAACTTGACCAATAAGTGAAGTAAGGATATAAGGTCATATATAAAGTTACATATTTTGTTTTTAAATCTGGGTTATTTTTATGTAATCACAAATATTTCCTAGAAGTAGACTGCTTATAAACTATTAATGCTTTGCCTCAGTATAAAGGGCAATGTTTTCCTCTATTTTTTTTTTATTGTTGTTGTTTTGTTCTTCACATTCGGCCCAGATTTGATTACTCACATGACTTGTAAAAATTGTTTTTTGTTTGTTGGTATGTTTTTGGTCTGATCCCCAGCAGCGTGCAGCTGTTGTAGTGACTAATTCTGTAAAGACAGTTGATAATCCCATGTTAAGTATTTAGCACAGACACTGGCACCTGATAAAATTGCAATAAGTATATCATTACTGGACACTATGTTGGGTGGGTTACTAAGCTTGTAATATGCCCGGTTTGAAATGAATTTGAGGTTGAACTTAGTTACCTCATTAATCTCACAACAGCTAAATTAGGCAGGTGATTATCCCTCTTGTCCATATCAAGAACTTAAATTTAAATCAATCCTTTGATAAGTTAGTACAACAAAAACTGTCACCAGTTATGATATTTCAAAGACAGAATAAAGTGCTCTGTAAACATCATATATTGTGAGAAACCATATATTGTCTCAATTTTCAGAGGAGGGAATGAAAGGAAATGATTTATTCAATATACATCAGAGCCCAGGCTCCTCAACTCTCCTAAGCTCCATCTCACCTTCTTTTTACTCCCTTCTTTCCCCTACCCTTTTTCTCCTTTTATTGCCTTTTTAAGACACTGATATTAAGATATCATCCACATACCATAAAATTTACCCATTTAAAGGATACGGTTCAATTTCTTTGGTGTATTCAGAGTTGTCCAGTTACCACCACTATCTAAGTTTAGAACATTTTTGTCATCTCCCAAATAGATATGTACCCACTTGTCGTCCCTCCCTATTCCCTCCCATCCCCACCCCTACCTTAAGCAACCACTACTTTACTGTCTGTGTTTGTAGATTTACCTCTTCTGGACATTTCATGTGAATAGATTCTTGCAATACGTACTCTTTTGTTTTGGGCTTCTTTCATTTAGTAAAATGTTTTCAAGGTTCATTCATATTGTAGCATGTATAAGAACGTCATTCTTTTTATGTAAAACAGTTTGGTAGATTCTCAAATTGATAAATATAGGGTTACTATAAGACCCAGCAATTCCATTTTTAGGTTTATATACACAAGAGAATTGAAAATATACTTGCACACAGAAGCTTGCACACAAAAATTCAAAGCAATGTTATTTATAATCACCCAGAAGTGGAAACAAGTCCAATGTCCATCAACTGATGAACAGACAAATTTTGTTCTAGCCATGGAGGGTTTAACATTTGCCACCCAAACTGCAAATTGTCTTGCATCTGCCCCATATTTTTTATTTCATTATTCTTCAAGAACAATGATGCTTTGGAAAGTTCCCTGTCCAGAATTCTCAACTTAAGTTGTCTATTAACTTTTTCCCATTAGGTAGTTACAGGTGTTCTTCATATTAAAACAAAATGAGCCCCATCTAAAACCTGTCAAAATAAAAGCAAAGACAAAAAACACCTAGACTCCATGGTGCCTTCCAACTATCACTTGGTGTCTCTGTTACACTGCTATTCATTCCTCAACTTACGTCATTCTGGCCTTTGAGTCTATGACCAAATAGGATCTATAATGTTCTCTTTGTTACTTCATTTAAGAGTCCAGTTTCAGTAAATAAACTTTTTTGTCTCATTAATATAATTTTATGCATCATCTACAGAGACCACCTTCACAAAATAATCCCTCTCATTGGTATACTTGGCACAATTTACGTTAGTTTAACTCCTACCCAGCTCAGAATTTACTCACAAACTCCAAATTTGTGTTTTCAACCAAGTGAATAATCTTTCCATTTGGATCACTCATAATAAACAAATTCAACAGGTAAAACTGTTTTTTATTTGTTTGTTTTTTGATGGCCTGTATCTCTGTAAAGGGTTATCTCTATAAATGGCAGCACTATTATATTTTTAATGTAGAAAACTAGAGTGGTGTATGATTAGCTGCACTTTCACGTCTCCCACCCCACCCAATTCATATCCAATTTTGTTGTATCTAATTTATAAGTATCTTTTAAATTCACCTCTTAAATTCATTTCTCTCCTTCCATAATGCCACACACTTAGTGAAAGACACAGTGATTCCTTACTTAGACTAATACAACAGCCAGCATCTAACCGACATTAATCCCCACCTAAATGGATCTCCTGTGTGAATTGTTGCCCCACCCTCATTCTAGACACTTTAGTAGAAATAAACTTTTAAATAATTTTTTGTTCACATCACTTTTCTGCTTACCCTTATCCTTAGGATAAATTCTATAATCCCTTCCATGACTTACAAGGCCCCACGTGATTGGGAACTTGACTGTTGTCCTACCTCATTGTTTTCTACATTCCTCAGTGCTCCAGCAATAGCTAGTTCTACTTCCTCTCTCTCTCTCTCTCTGTCTTTTTATTGTGGAATAGGAACATGATCTTGCTCAGCTATCTAAATCCCACCTCCTTTCCTTCTGCCAATATTCCCTTCCCTTCTCCACTAAGCTTGACTTCCTCCTTTTCCCGAGACAGACCTTCCTTTACCCAGCAGATTTGGTTAGCTCCTATCATTATAAATATTTGTAGTTCTCTGCATTTCCTCTTTCATACACTTGCAATTACATGTTTACATCTTTTCCTCTACACTGAGATACACTCCATGAGGAAAAAACCTCGTGTCCATCATCTTCCTAGATATGTCTTCAGCATGTAGCACAATCCTTTGCAAACTCTGGGTACACATCATGGCCTGTGGTAGTGAATAAGTAAGTACTTGTGACCAGAGACAGTTTCATGACCATTATCATTAATAACAGAACAATCATTGCTGCTATCAGGACAAGCAACTACTCACAGTCAAAGGAAAAAGACAGGCAAACCTGAAGCAACTACAGAACTTTCAGTGGTTCTTTCCCTCAGATTTTATCCACCTTCGTTTTTCATGCTCAGGCATTGTAAGACTATATTCACAAAACTCAATATTTTTAAAAGTTTTTATTTAAATTTCAATTAGTTAACATACAGTGTACAGTTAGTTTCAGGTGTAGAATCTAGTGATTCAATATTTATATACAACATCCAGTGCTCATCACAACAAGCACCCTCCTTAATCCCCACCACCTTTTAACCCTTCCTCCCACACAAAGTTCAATATTTTTAAACATTTAGGATAGGGCGGAGAATTCAGAAAACAAACTGAGAAATAAAAAAATTGTAAGTGCTCATTGCATGGTCATTAGATAGTCAGAAAGGCTGAACCAACTAAGGAAAATAATGCTTTTTGAAGGTATTTAAATTAAACTCCTATCATTTAAAGGTTGTTAAATGATAGGAATAAAGTACATTTTCATATAGAACAGTCTGATGAGTTTTGAAAAATTAATTTAATCTGTCCAACTAGTTTGAAATAAAGTTTGTATTTACATCCCCATTATTTTTAAAGGGACAAAAACTTTATCTCTTCAAAAATCTGCCATTGCTGTTTTTTCTCCCAATCCTTTCCCAACCCCTTACATTTTTTAAAATAGGAACTGCTGCAGAAAATAAATAATTAGCATAACAGAAACAAACCTAACATGTCATTTTATTTAATGTATATATTTACTGCATTTTTTTCTCTACCAGGTCTAAATAGTTCAGGTGACTTAAGAGCTGGTTAAAAAAAAAAAAAAATCCTAATTTACCTTATGTTTTTCCCTAGAAGTTAGGGAAGGGAGCCCGATGCGGGGCTCGATCCCAGGACCCTGGGATCATGACCTGAGCCGAAGGCAGACGCTTAACGACTGAGACACCCAGGTGCCCCAAGTCCAATTTTCAAAGAAGAATTTAAATAAAATTATTTGGATTTTTTTTCCTTAGGAGGTTTTATCTGCAGTTTGTAGTATTACATAAATATTATTAACATTCTTAGTTTGAGAGCTGCATTATAATAAGCCATCATTTTAATAAACATTAATTTTTTCAATGCTTACTTGATAATTATGTTGGATTTGCCCACACCATTTAAAGTATATCTCAAAATGAAAAATGCTATGCCTATGATACTGTTATACTTTTTTTTTACTACTGTAAATGGATGGAAATATTTCGCCAATGATAAAGAAGAAAACTGCTTTTAATTTTTACTTCTAATAAAAAAGCAAAATGCTTTTAATTTTCATTGTTTGGTTGCAGTTTGATAAAATTCTCCATACTAATATGGAACAAGGTAGTAATCAAGATAATAATAACTTTATAGTTCTAAATGACTTTCTTAAAAATACAGTGCATCAATGGTAAGAGAGAAAATTTCACGAGAAGGAGGGCACTTGTGTTTTGCACTGGGTATTCTATGTAAGATATGAATCACTACATTCTACTATAAACATTGAGGTGCATGTATTCCTTCAAATTAGCATTTTTGTATCCTTTGGGTAAATACCTAGTAGTGCAATTGCTAAGTTGTAAGGTAGTTCTATTTTTAACTTTTTGAGGAAACTCCATACTGTTTTTCAGAGTGGCTGTACCAGTTTACATTCTTACCAAAAGTGTAAGATGGTTCTCCTTTCTCCACAACCTCACCAATTTGTTTGTTTCCTCTGTTGTTGACTTTAGACATTTTGACATATGTGAGGTGGTATTGCACTGTAGTTTTGATTTGTATTTCCCTAATGATGAGTGTGATGTTGAGCATCTTTTCATGTGTGTTAGCCATCCATATGTCTTCCTTGGAAAAATGTTTATTCATGTCTTCTGCCCATTTCTTAACTGGATTATTTGTTTTTTGGATGTTGTGTTTGATAAGTTCCTTATAGATTTGGATACTAACGCTTTATTAGATGTCATTTGCAAATATCTTCTCCCATTCCATAGTGTGCCTTGTAGTTTTGTTGAATGTTTCCTTCATTCAGCAGAAGCTTTTTATCTTGATGAAGTCCCAAGAGTTCATTTGTTCTTTTGTTTTCCTTGCCTTGGGAGACATGTCTAGTAAGAAGTTGCTACGGCCGAGGTCAGAGAGGTTGCTGCTTGGTTCTTCCCTGGGATTTTGATGGTTTCCTGTCTTACATTTAGGTTTCTGATCCATTTTAAATTTTTTTTTATGTATGATGTAAGAAACTGGTCCAGTTTCATTCTTCTGCACGTTGCTGTCCAGGTTTCCCAGCACTATTTGTTGAAGAGACTGTCTTTTTTCCATTGGATATTCTTTCCTGCTTTGTCGAAGATTAGTTGACCATATAGTTGTGGGTTCATTTCTGAGTTTTCTGTTCTGTTCCACTGATCTATGTGTCTGTTTTTGTGCCAGTACCATACTATCTTGATGACTACAGCTTGAAGTCCAGAATGTGATGCCACCGGCTTTGTTTTTCTTTTTCAAGATTGCTTTGACTATTCAAGGTTTTTGTGTTTCCATACCAATTTTAAGATTGTTTGTTCTAGCTCTTTGAAAAATGCTATTGGTATTTTGATAGGGATTACATTAAATGTGTGAATTGCTTTGGGTAGTGTAGACATTTGAACAATATTTGTTCTTTCAATCCATAAGCATGGACTATTTTTCCATTTCTTTGTGTCATCTTCAATTTCTTTTGCAAGTGTTCTATAGTTTTCAGCATATAGATCTTTTACCTCTTTGGTTAGGTTTATTTCTAGGTATCTTATGGTTTTTGGTGCAATTGTAAATGGGATCAATTCCTTTATTTCTCTTTCTGCTATTTTATTATTGGTATATAGAAATGCAACAGATTTCTGTATGTTGATTTTATATCCTGTAACTTTGTTGAATTCATGTATCAGTTCTAGCAATATTTTGGTGGAGTCTTTCAGGTATTCTACATAGAATAATATCATGTCTTCTGTGAATAGTGAAAGTTTGACTTCTTCCTTGCTGATCTGGGTGCCTTTTATTTCTTTTTGTTGTCTGATTGCTAAGGCTAAGACTTCCAGAACCATGTTAAATAACAATGTTGAGAGTAGACAATCCTGTCTTGTTCCTGTCCTCCTTGAGCAAAGGTGAAAGGCAGAGCAAAGAAAATTTTCAGAGTATCAAGACTCTTTAAAAATAAAATTTATTTTTAAATAAAACATGTATTTCATATTTTACAACTTCAGCAATAGTTATTCCAGAATAGTGAAATTCCCTATCATAATCAGCACTTTCCCTTTTGACACTTGATATTTCTTTGAAATTTTATTTTTCATGTGTTTCTTTTATCCTTTTAGCACATTTTTTGTTTGTTTTCCTTAAGAGGTATTTATATACTTTCTCTTTATATGCATATATAGAGACAGTGGGGGGCAATCTAAGAAAAAGTTAAATATAACTTATACCATTATAATTTTTTAAGAAAATGGAGATGGCAAATACTATATATTATACACACACACACACACACACACACATACATACATACATATATAATGCTAAGGTAAAATGTTCAATAAAAATCACCACTCCTGAATTTTTCTTCTTATCTTGGATGTTATTTAATCGCTACTTAAATTAAGCAGAATATGAAAACTACCAGGCATTTTTCACTATTTCATTTGTGACAGTTTATTGGATTGACAACTCATTTAAGAGAGCTTCTTCATAAATAGTATTCAGTTCAAGTTGTTTAAATTTATGGAGCAGTTAGATAAAGCAACAAATTTGGTTAAAGAATAAAAGTCCAATTTTCTTTTTTTTTTAAAGATTTTATTTATTTATTTAACAGAGAGAGACACAGCGAGAGAGGGAACACAAGCAAGGGGAGTGAGAGAGGGAGAAGCAGGCTTCTCGCCGAGGAGGGAGCCCGATGCGGGGCTCGATCCCAGGACCCTGGGATCATGACCTGAGCAGAAGGCAGACGCTTAACGACTGAGACACCCAGGTGCCCCAAGTCCAATTTTCAAAGAAGAATTTAAATAAAATTATTTGGATTTTTTTTCCTTAGGAGGTTTTATCTGCAGTTTGTAGTATTACATAAATATTATTAACATTCTTAGTTTGAGAGCTGCATTATAATAAGCCATCATTTTAATAAACATTATTTTTTTCAATGCTTACTTGATAATTATGTTGGATTTGCCCACACCATTTAAAGTATATCTCAAAATGAAAAATGCTACGCCTATGATACTGTTATACTTTTTTTTTCCTACTGTAAATGGATGGAAATATTTTGCCAATGATAAAGAAGAAAACTGCTTTTAATTTTTACTTCTAATAAAAAAGCAAAATGCTTTTAATTTTCATTGTTTGGTTGCAGTTCGATAAAATTCTCCAAACTAATATGGAACAAGGTAGTAATCAAGATAATAATAATTTTATAGTCCTAAATGACTTTCTTAAAAATACAGTGCATCAATGGTAAGAGAGAAAATCTCACGAGATTTCAGGAAAAGAAACAGAAATGAAAAATTAATTGGAAATTGAATATTTTTGGAATAGCAATCCAAGTATATAGTTGATGTTTAATCATGAAGAATAATTCTTAGACTATTCCCAGTTGCCATATTCAGAGTAGTAAAACTTCTCATTATGTATTTGTCATCCATTCTCTAGCTCACAACCTAGAAGATAGACATTATAAAAAGAATATAGAGTCTAGATATTTCATGTGGTTTAGATTTTTTTGCTGTTGGTATAGCACAATTTGCTTAAATAAATGAATTTGAGTTTAGTGATGATGATTTAGCAAGGGCAATTTTTCTTTATTGTAAAGTGTTATACCATAATATGCATTGTTCTCTTTATGAACTAGTTGTATGATTATAAGAACTAAATGGTATGCCGTTCTATAATCCATCTTTTATCATGGCATGCTGTAAAGGAGGAATAGCAATCACAGATGAAAACAATGTCCCTTATGTTTTTGAAGGAACTAATAGCACCCTTTGGAGTTGCTAATTGGCAAAAATCTGCAACCACAGACTTTCAAGGTACGGTTACCATGGCAAATTTGCTTTGAAATTGGCACTTGTGAATATTTGACTTAATTTTCTTTCCAAGTTTGGGGACTGCATGAAAAACATTGTCATTCTTCCACACACAAGTCATTTTTGAGAAGTCCAATAAATGATTGCCATAACAATAATTTTGGTTATTTGTATAGAGGATAAATGAGCTTGTCACAAAAAGACTTTTCCTAATGTTTTGTAGTTATTTTCAATCTCTATTCTTCCCACAGTATTTGTGGTCTGTAAAAAGGTGAAGAGAAAATTTTTGAAGTCATTCTCTACTACTGCAGAAGATCCAGCAATAAAAACAATTCAAATCTCCCAAAAGTGGAAATATTAAATGTCTAGCTCAGAGACATAGTGCTTAATTGCTAGATTCTTATAAGTGGAGACTGTTTATGAAAGTCTGTGATCATATAATAAGATTCATTTGACCATATTGATCTTGCACCTTCTGAAATTGTCAAAAATCAAATAATGTGGCTTTTAATAAAGATGAAAAGTTTTATACTTATAAACAGATGATTATTTAGATTTATAATTTAGCACTAAAAACCATGTTAGATTTCTCTCCCCTTAAAATTTGTACTTAGCAATATATTAAATAAAATATGTGAAAAAAGTGTTCAAATCAACTCGACTCAGCATTTATTTGAATAAGCAGAAATACAGGAATGTCAAAAAAGGGAATTTAAGAAAATAGCAAGTAAAGAAAAATGTAAGGGTGAATAAAATACTATCGTGCAGCCACTGTAATGTGGTCATGTAGTAAGACAGTCCACTGAAAGACAACTCTGTGTGTTCCTTTGCCTCCTTCCTTTGCACAGTAACACTTTCATGCTGTATCTCAATAGCAATCAAGTTAATATTTTAAAATTTTATATAAAAGATGTCTAAATTAATCAGACTAAAAGAATAGACATACCTGAAAAATTTATTAAGCAGAGGCAATATTTGTATTATGAAAAATAAATGTACATAGGTGTCAGCATGTTCCTTATTTTAAGATGCTTTGTACCCCTAGATTAAATCATAGATTGCCTAATATTTATCAATTTTCTAAGGAATCTGAATTAGCCTTATAAATAGAATAGTTATTAATCAATTACTTTCTTAGCAGTTTTTTTAAAGTTCAGTTTCTTAAAAATAGATCAGAACTGGTATATATTTGAAGAAATAAGATCTGATATTCATTATTTTAGCTAACTTAAAAAAAGATAAAATAATTTCTTCCTACTTTTTATTTTTTCTTATATTTCCTTATGTTCAATGACTCAAATATATTGCTTTTCAAAAATAACATATTTATATACTATTTTAAATAAATTACTTGAATTAATAAGGGTGTCTCAGTTTTGTTTTTTTTTGCATTGGACTTTCTGATCAGTAGAATTCTTATATAAATTTCTCGGAACTATATTATAAATGAGTAGAAAAGTTAATCAAGAAAATTGATAAAAGTATTAGATAAATGCTTTCTTGCTTATACCTTTAAAATGATAAGAAGTAACAATACAGTCAATTCTATACCATCATTCTAAAGCCCTTGAGAAACCAACAAATTGTCTTGAGGAATAATGATCATGTGGTTGTATACTTTATGAGTACATGGACTACTGATTACTTATTTTTTATCCTCCAGTGTATAGTCTAGTATCTTCTTAGTAGGTCTTCAGTAAATATTTTTTTAATAATAGTTTCTTTAAAAAAAATGTAGCTTAGGCAATAATATAGGGTTTATTTTTAAAGGAATGAACTCCTCAAAACATTTTTAGAGTATTTCAGTCATATATCTCTAAGGGCATTGTTGAGAAATCAGTTCCTGCTTCAATGACTTCATACTGTTTAAGTGAATAAGTGGGATTGAATCTGGGTTCTCTTATTTCCTGAAAATGACTGGACATCTGTTTATTCTACAAAATCTTTGATGCTTAGATTTCTCATCTATAATTTGAAGGACTAAATTATACTTACAACACTGGATTGTTGTGAGGATCAAATGAGTTAATAAGTCTGACGAGTTTAAAGTAAGGTTAGAACATCATTGCCATTCAGTGAATGTTTTTGTCTATGCAGATATTTAATATGGATAATACATAATACATGTTAATGTGCACAGAAAAATGTTACTGTTCTTACGTAGGGTAAAAGCTGTAATTGTTGTATCCCTTCATAGTTCCTCAAAACCCTTTAACTTTCACCATTTAAGGGCCTCACAAAAACCCTGAGATAAACATGAAAGGTAGTATTTTTCTTATTTTTTAGACTAACTTATTGACAGTCAAAGCAGTTAAGATACCTAAAGATGAATGTCTTTAGAAACAAAAGGTTGAGAACTCAGCTTTCAAATTTGTATTGTTTCTATTTCATGACTGCCATAGTGAAGATTAATAATGAACTGCATATATGGCAATCAATACCAGCTGCTGTGCAACCATGGGGCTATCTTACATTCTACTTAACCATATTTATTGCTATTACATTCTTTGAGTTTATACATTTTTAAAATAGTTCATATTAAGAACATTTGGTTATAAAAGTCAGACTCTTAAAAGTTGATTTTCTTAGATTCAGAACTACTTAAATAATAATAATAAATAAGTTCTTAAAAATTGCATTTCTAAATCCATTGAACCATAAATTTATTAAATATTCTGGAACTGTTTAAGTAAACATAATTACTCCTTATTTTACTAAAATATTGTCCAGCAAATGAATTACTTAATAGTTCCTTGCTTTGCTAAACATTTTGAAATCTGGCTTTCAAAACCTAAATCATGTAAAACTAATTATTTGTCACTGCCAAGATTACATTCTATAGAAGTTGCCTTAAAATTGAAATGATCTTGACAGATGTCTTTCTATTATTTTATAATTTCAAAGTTTGCATGTCTATATATAATAACCTTATCTGTGTGGTTTCTCAACATGAAGCATACATTTTGAGTTTTATTTTTTTTTTTTTGGTCTAAGCATTGCCTTTTTCCAAATATAACACTAGCATTCATCCAAAGCCCCAAATATAATATGACCACCTGAAAGCTAAAAGTCAGAGAGGGTAAAACAGTTTGAATGCATAACTTTATTTTTCCCAGACTTCAGAAAATTTGGATATAGATGGTAACACATTGATACTGACATCTCAATTTTCAGTCAAGTCAATGATTTTGTTCAAGCCACTAATGTCTTAACATATATATGCATAGATAGATCTACTTCATTCAGTATTAGTGCTTGTAAAGCATTCTATCATATAAATAAATTATTGAATTTTTAGTACTTTCCATATTTGCCTATAATTTCATTTTGTAATGTTTATGTAATATACTCCAGAAGTAATGTGTGATTATTAATGAGCTTATTCCTACTGCATAGTGGGGCTGAAGGACCAACACATTTTTGCCAGGTCTTGCTTCTATTCTGCATGGCCTTGCCTCTCCATCTATTCTGCTGGGCATTGAGACCTGCACGCTAGGGTATCAGGGAGCTTAGATAGTGATGAACCTGGAAAGACTGCTGCACTTCCTTTCATACAAGTATCAGTTAAAAGGAGCCAAACACAGTAAAGTGTTCAGTAAATACGTGTGCAGTTGATAACTTTTTAAACAACAGTAGCTTCTATAATAATATAGATTTCCTTCTCAAAAAATGTCTTCCTAAAGTATTATCGTAGAGGCTTTTAAAGTCTTATGTTCACAACAATACAAGATCAGTTCCTTTCTTCAATTCTTATATAACAATGGGACCATGAAGGGAGATTAAATTTTTGTACCAGTTTTCTGAAAATAAGTTTTTCTCTTATTAGAATCTAGATATGTGTCCAACACATTACGCTCAGAAGCTTTACCTTTCCTCTGAAAAAAAATACTAGGGGCTTAATTTTTTAATTATGGCAATCATCCCTGGGTTTTTCTTCTCTTTGAATAAATGATTTTTACAGCAGACATTTTCTTGGTCTCATGCCAATTGACTTTCATGTGACAGGTCCAGCAATGTCTGAACCCTCATAGATGCATCTTGGTGTCCCAGTCAGAAGAGTCCTCAGTTTCTATACAGATGTATTAATGGTTGGGCCCATGACACAAATTTACCATGTTCAGACTTGTTTAAATTCCACTTACATTTAGACTGGGAGTTTGTTAATAAATGATTTAGCAATACATCAACACTAGCATTCTACATCATGATACTGTGGTTACATAAAATAGATCATTATTGTTATATCTATCACTTATTTGTAAAAGAAAGATAAAAGCTAAAACTCATCAACTTCATCAATGTGGGTGAATCTATGGCAGATGATGGGCCAAAGGCCCTCACCTTTCTAGATGGCTGAACTGCAACTCTAAGCTACTAATAGCAATGGATCAAATTGAATTTAGTGTTCAAGAGACTGAAAGCCACAAAACCACATCAAGCACTATTGATTTTTCTTAAGTGCTGAAGCTTTTAAGGGGATTTTACAAAGAAGTGTATTATATAGGTCTGGGTGCCATCAATTTTGTTGGATTTTGAAAGTTGAATATAGTTTGGGAGAACTAAACAAATGGAGAGACATTTGGGGTTAATACAAATAAAATTAAGTTCCCAAACAATTGTTCGGTGGGAAATGGAAAAGACATCACAGTCATTCAGTCTTACAGCACTGGAGCGGTAGAAACCAGCCATGCTATTAGATGCTGTTAACAAGGATAACCAAACAAGGTTAAAATAGCACATGGATTGTCACACTTCACAACTTCACACACACAGGGGGACATGGCTAGCTCACCAGTCATATTCATTCATGTGTTTCAGAACAGCATCAGACATATGCATGACAAAAGCATCCCACACACAACTCTGCATTTACAAATATTACCACCATACTAAATGATTTGTTTCAACTTGCCATTACATAAGCTCCCTCTTCCTGACAGTTTACTTAATACATAACACCCAATATATGGGTGGACTATATATTTCCAAGGCCAACCACTAAATCATCTAAATGTAAATTCAATATGGTTACATTGTTATCTGATGTTGTCTTGAATTAAAATATTTTCTATTTCAAGAACTCAAAGCCAAGAAAACAATTCAAAATGATCAAAGTGAGGTTGTTACTGACTTGTGTATATGTTCACATGCAAAGTGCAGATGAAAAGAGAATGAAAGTAAAACTAGTTTTTCTTGGGGAAAGAGGAACTATAATGCTTATTGAAACGGACCACCTGTCTATTTAACTTCCATGCATATTGGATGGTAATTGGAGACCTATAATTTTCCTCTAACTTCTCCCTTGTATACTGTTTAATATTGATATATCTCTTGTATCTAAAAGTTCGGGGTTTTGCATCTGTGTTCTTCTATAAAAATAATTTTTTGAAAACATTTTATCCTTGACTTTATGAAGTCAACATAAAAATGAGTTTTATATTTATGGAAAGAAATAGTTTATGGTCGCTTCTTGGAAATGTGTTTTGTTATAGAAGGAAAGCAGTTTTGATTTGAAAAATGTCTTTCCATACAGCATAGATGATTTGGGGAATAATTGTATTATGTGGTGGGCCATCCACATAGTTCCCTATGCAAACAACATAGATACTCATATCAATTTAAGGTCAGTTAATAATGAACACTGTGTAGAAATAAAGTAGAAATTTAAAAACAAAAACATGAGTGAAAGGGCTCAAATATATTTAAAGAAATATTTTCTCACTTAGCTATTTATAGACATTGTCATCATTAATCTGAACTGCTGTAATAACCTGAAGAAATTAGAATCTATTTCCAACAAAAGCAGATTAATATTCAAGTTGGAATATAAGAACTTTGTCCATTTATCTAAGAGAGTATACCACACAAACTACAGAGAAAGACTCAAAACAAATATTCCTGAGTGAAAATATTGAGCATTGCCCACAACACAAAGTATTTTCTACAATTGTATAAGAGGTATTTAAAACAGATTTAGATAAATAATGTAGCATTGAAAAAACTTTTTGTCCTATTGGGAAATTTTTATCAATATTTAAATTGATAACTCTTAAATTATGTAAGTAGTTATGATATTTTTATTTTGTTTTGTAACCTATATTTCAAAGCATAGAATCTGAAAGTACTAAAGGTGATTATTTTATCAAATTTACCTTAATATGTGTTTATTAAGTCCCAAAGGAAGGGGAGGAGCATATTGTTAAAAGTGTTGTTAGATTTGTTTCGGAAAGATTGATATTTGGCAACCACAGACAACTGTATTTTATGTGTATGTGTGAAGTCACAAAAGAACATAGTAAACCTTAAACAGTATCTTTATTGACTTTGTGATTAAGATTTTCAAGAAAGCATAATCATTGATTTCATATTAATCTAGAAAAACCTGTATTCAGGTATTTCCAACAAAATTTGAAGCTGTTCTAGAAAGCACAAATGAGATTCAGGAATGAAAATGTGATGGTTTTCCTTCCAGAAAATGAGTACTGTTACAAAGCAATTTTGGAGCATTCTTTTCAGCTTAATTTTGGAAAATAGTTGTAAGATGAGGATCCAGCTTTTTTCATTCAAGTGAATATCTCAATTATTAGGCAAATGTTTTGTTTTCATGTGGTTATTGAAGAGAGAATAACTTTTGAATGACAAGGCAGTCTGGAAGACAAATCGCTTTTTCCACTAACTAAAAATTGCAACTTCTCAAAAAAAAAGGGTTAATTTTAGATCAAAATTGGAAAAGAGACAATGGAAAGAACTGTCAGCTGAGAAGTAGGCCTCTTGATAGCTTCTGTTGTACACTAATATACCTTTCTCTGAAATATCGGAAATACAGGAAAAAGGAGTTGGTCTTCCACTAGATTTAAGATGTATCACTTCTGTTAAGGGTGATGGCTATTATCTAGTATGTTGGAAATTATGAAATAATTACTGTGATCTAGATAAATCACCATTGTGGACATGAAACTTTATATTTCCCTGTAGAGAGCTTAGAAAACCTTAGTAGAAAAAAGTTAAATGGACTTCCATCTAGTTTTTTTTTCTTAATTAAATCCCATAATTCCTCAGGTCAATTCATGATTTGATATGCAGCTGCAGAACAAATCAAGATTCCATCTCAGTTTTCCAAAGATGATCCATCTGTCTTAAGTCCCATGCATAGAGGATTGGGGAGATTCATTTAGGTGACTGTCTTTCACAAGAAGAGAATTCCCCTTGATGGTGCCCAGGGTTAGCATAAGAGTTTGGCAATCATTTGGATTCAATGCACACATTTGTCTCCTATGCACCTAGCTTTCTGGGGATTATGGTACATCTTCCAACTGATCACATCATGATTCAGGCTACTGCCATCTGCTGTCAGGAGCAAGTACTCTGGCTCTAATTCTCAACTAAACTTTCACCTGGGCAAACGGAAACCCAGATTTCATAGATCTTCACATGAGAGCCCTGAAGTTTGGAGATAGTCAGCAATACCTCCAATAAGTGTTCCATGAAACTATTTCCTTTACTTTCCCTATATCCAAATGACGGGACCATATGAGGCTGTCATTTTCAAGTGTCCTTATGGCCAGAGTTTCAATGTTCTCTTACCCTCAAATTACTTATATTATAAATAAGCCCTGCTTTGTTTCTTTTTTATACTTATTGAATTTTCTCTACAAATTATTTTCATTTTCTTCCAGGACAATGTTCTTTACTATTTTACTAGTGTTGGCGATTCCCTTACTTCACAAATATTTCCAAATCTGTGATTTGTAGCATGTCAATTAAGAATTTGGGCTATTGCTTCATTATTCTTTAAAGGGATGCTGGGGGCAACTTGGAAAGGTGAATAGAATATATTTTTACTTTTTCACATTGTTGATAGGTCAGACATGAGTATTCCTCAGAAAATCTTACCACAGTGACTATCTGCAGGCATTTTTAGTCTTAAGTCTTAGACTACGTTTTTTTTTTAAGATTTTATTAATTTATTTGAGAGAGAGAAAGCACAGAGGGAGAGTAAGAAGCAGACTCCCTGCTTAACAGAGAGCCCAATATAGGGCTCGATCCCAGGACCCTGAGATATGACCTGAGTGGAAATCAAGAGTCAGCCATTTAACCGGCTGAGCCACCCAGGCACCCCCTTACACTACTTTTTTAATAGCTGCCACATGCATGCAATATTTGGAACCTATTTATACTTAAAATATAGTCATTAGTTTTGTGAAATTCAAATTTAATTGGGCATCCTGCATTTTTTCATTTGCTACAACAGACGACCTTTACCTTAATTGCCTAGAGCTACTGTCTTAGTTCATTCAGGGTGCTTAAGAAAATACCAGAGCCCAGGGGTGCCTGGGTGGCTCAGTTGTTAGGCGTCTGCCTTCGGCTCAGGTCATGATCCCAGGGTCCTGGGATCGAGCCCCGCATTGGGCTTCCTGTTCTGTGGGAAGCCTGCCTCCCCCTCTCCCACTCCCCCTGCTTGTGTTCCCTCTCTTGCTGTGTCTCTCTCTGTCAAATAAATAAAATCTTAAAAAAAAAAAAAAAAGAAAGAAAGAAAATACTAGAGACTGGGTAGCTTATAAACACCAGAAATGTATTTCTTAGTTCTGGAAGTTCAAGATCAGGGTACCAGCATGGTTGACACCTGCGTCTGGTGAGGACCTGCTTCTTGGTCAATACATAACTGTCTTTTCACTGCAACCTCACCCAATGGAGGAAGGGGTAAGAAAGCTTTCCCTAGTCACTTTTATAAGGGCATTAATTCTATTAATGAGAGACCTGCCTATGTGAGCTTGTGATTTTCCAAAGGTCCCACTTCCCACTACTGTAAACTTGGAGGTTAGGTTTCAACATATGAATTTTGGGGGAACACAATATTCTGACAATAACAGCTACCATAAAAACTACCACAAACTGAGTGGATTAAACAATAGAAATTTATTATCTCAGAGTTCTGGAGTCTAGAAGTCTGAAATCAAGCTGTCAATAAGACCATGATCCCTCTGAAACCTGGGGCATTGTCTTTTTGTAGCTTCTGAGATTTGCCAGGTATCTTTGGCATTCCATACAGGCAGCTGCAACATTTCAGTCTCTGCCTCTGACATTACGTGGTGTTCTACCTTTGTGTGTCTGTTTCTGTATTTCTTCTCCTCTTTTCATAAGGACCCTATCCTCCCCCAATATGTATGACTCCATTTTATCTTATTTTTTAAAGATTTTATTTATTTTTTTGCCAGAGACAGAACGAGCAGTGGGGATGGGCAGAGGGAGAGGGAGAGAGAAGCAGACTCCATGCTGAGCAGGGAGCCCAGTGCGGGGCTCGATCCTGGGGTCCTGAGATCGTGACCTGAGCCGAAGGCAGACGCTTAACTGACTGAGCCACCCAGGGGCCCCTGTATGACTCTGTTTTAAATAATTACATCTGTAATGATCCTATTCCAAATAAGTTCACATCATGAGATAATGAGAGTTAAAATGTCAACATATCTTTTGGGGGGCAAAAATTCAACCCATAACCACCCTATTTACAAACCTATTTTTCTTTATAGAAACAGAATGTGGTTTGTTATTTGGAATTAAGTAATAACACTTAACTGTGTTAGAAACAGCTCAGTCTCTACCTATATACCAAGTCCCCAAATACACAGGAGTTAAAATGCTTTTTAATATTAAGTTGACTCAAGCATTTTATTCAAATTACAAGCATTTCCCTTAAGGGATTTCTCAATAATAGTTAATGTTTTCATAAAAGCACAAGTAAACATTTCTGATTTATCACCCCAAAGCTATGAAGATTGGTTGATTTCTGTACCATTTTGTTGAACATAACTTTCATTTTTCAAATAGTTATTGAGATTATATTATATATATTAAGTATTATGCTCAATAAAGAGAATGGTGATGGGTGCCTGGATGGCTCAGTCAGTTGAGCATCTGCCTTCAGGTCAGGTCGTGATCCCAGGTTCCTGGGATCAAGTCCCTCATTGGGCTCCCTGCTCAGTGGGGAGTCTGCTTCTCACTCTACCCCTCCCCCCTGCTCATGATATCTCTGTCTCTCTCTGATGAATAAATAAAATCTTAAAAAAAACAATGGTGATGTGGACATAATCTCTTGTAACTTCTAGTCTGATAGGCAAGATAAATGGATACCAAGCAAAAATATAATAATACAAATATCATCACAGATATACCAATACATAGATATAATCAAAAAGAAAAAAATTAATTTCCCCTTTTTAAATGCTGTAATCCTCTGATATACAGCAGCTGCTGTCAAATCTTACTTCTGAGGATCAATAAGCAAATAATTCAAAATATGAGAAAAAAACTATAAGAAAATTTATGTTTATTGTGGAGTTATTATCATAGTGAAAACCTGCAATAATGTAAAACAAAGGTCTGACAAAGCAAATATGACATATCTACTTGGTTTATTTTGCATATCAAAACATATATAAGCATATGTAAAGTTTGGAGAAGTAATAAACAGAACTAGAGTTTTGGATATTACTTAAAAAGAATATATTTCTTCTTAATTTTCCAAAATTTCTGTAGCATTGGATTATAATTTATGTGATCAGAAAAAATTAAGTTCAGGCATATATTTTACAGGCCTATAAAATTTTATAACCAAGAAATTGAAGAAATGAAACTTCTTCATAAACATTTATTATAAATGATATATTCAACATAAAGTACTATAGATTTCAGAGAAATAACACTGTATTAAAAATATTTCAATCTTGCTCTGCAACTCTAGTCATTTCAGGATATTCTAGTAGTACATTTAATGAAATAAGCAGGATCCATTAATAGAGTGAAGGAAATGATATATATTGGTGAAAAATAATCCACTAAGAAAATTTACCCATTTTGAATGTGAAAATCCTGATAATATTTCTCCCTCATGTTTGCAACAATTAAACACCATTTAGATTTTCCCACCATATTCCTTTCCTTTTGAATATAACTGAAGAGGTAAAGGTGAACTATGATGCCAACATGATAAAGGTTTAAGGTTGATATGTCACTTTGTGTATTTATCCCTATCATTCTTGGTCTTTTATATGTGATTCATTGTGCTGATGTCTATTTGTCTTGAAATACCACCACTATATTTCTCCTTATAATACAATTGACAGGAGCATAGCATTTTTTAACACTAAGAATTGTTAATAACATTCCTTTGTGTGATACCATTAAAATATGCTAAGGTAAATTTGAAAAAGAACACAAAGACACTTTGAAAGGTTATGATCTATGACAATCCACAGCTATAGAGTTGATTTAATTGAGTTAATTGTTTCTCAGAAGAATCTGAGGAACAAAGGACATAATGCCTGAGTGTTTTCATGGAAAAATTTTTGACCTTTTCAATATTAGTGCATTGATTGGCAGATTATTCTACTTCTTTCACTATAGAAGATTTTGTAAGGGAAAGGTAGAGGTGATATTTGAAAATATAAAACATCTATCCAAACATGGAACCTTCCACACATGATAAGAATCAGAAAGAATTAATAGCATATACATTTTGTGTGTCTGGTTATAACAATAAAAAAAATTCCAATGTGTTTCTCCATCTTTTACCTTCAGAATATTACATTATATCATATTCTCAATTTATATTAATTAATTTACATTAAGAATATCAGAGAATAGCTTCATTTTATACAATGATATCATTGGTGTAAAAAGAGGTTTATTTTTTCTTTTTTCTGTTTTGCAATTCTAAATAACTATTTTATGAATTTATAATATTTTAAGGCAGTTAACTTAATCTATATGTCTTCAACAGACACATTCCTTAGGTAAATTGTAAGGCAGAAATCAAATTGCACCACATGAAAGGTGACAACAGAGTACTTGGAGGAAAGATTTATTCTTGCTGAGCAGAGCAGGGAAGACTGCATAAAAGAGGGGGTAATCAAGTTGAGTGGAGTTGCTTGTAATTCCAAAAACACACCGTACATTTTTATACCTCCTAAACCTGATAATGGCGATTCAATCTTGGAATTTCTAATCTCCAACGTCTTGCATTTTGCTCAAACTCATACCCCTTTTTCAAAGGCTCAGCTGTCATCTTTTCTGTGAGGTTTTTTTCTAACCTTTTCAGATCAAATTAGGCGTTGCTCTTTGAATTTCCCATTACCAATTACATACAGCAGCTATAAAATATAATTTACCATACTGTGTGGTAAATTCTTTATGCCTGTCTCCATGACAGAATGAGTTCTTTTTTGGTCTGGGTTAGTACTCTTCAACATTACCATTTTTAGTGGCATAGAGTTGGCATTCAAAGGTTTTTAAAAAAGGAAATAAATGCAAGGGCATTCACTTAAGATTTAATAGGGCATTTTATCCTTATTTTTCTCTAAGTTTTCAATGCTGTTCACTGTGTGAGAATTTTTATTCTGAAAATGTATTTTCAATATCCACGTTATGTGATTTGATTCAATAACAGTAAAGGGAAATTCATAACACAGTATGTTAGACCGAAAGCACCCCCAAATCAGAAAGCTCTTTGTTGAAGAAACACAAGAAAGATTACAGGGAGGTAACAGTGAATGCTTCAAGGAGCATCTGAAATGCCAATATGAATTCTAATGCATCTTGAATGCTAACTGACAGGTAAATCCTGATTCAGAAATGACAACAGAAACAGGAACCAGAGATGGGCAGTCAAAATCCATCTGGCATTTGTCATTTCCAACTAATGTTAATTTTTATTTGCTAACTGATATTGTTGTCAGAAATAATAATTATAAAGAGTGAGAAGAAATTTTTCTATATTTCATGTACCCCATATATAATAACACATTAGAGTCGATGTCAATAAAAGTGGACAGATAAAAAGACATCTCCAAATGTTTCTATTTATATTTATGAGTTGCTTTTTTCTTAGCACTAGCAGAAGTGGTTGCATATTTTGATATACTTATATTGGTTCTTTAATAAATATTTTGATCCCAAATTTCTTAATTATTATCATCATAAAGACCATTTGTCTTTTTCTAACAAAAAGTGGGGTAGAAAAATATCAGTAAACAGGATGAAACAAAATATTCCATAAATTGAAGAGTGAGTGCATAAATATGTCAAAAAAAGGGGGAAAATTGACATCAAACAAAAGCAGTCCCATGCAGGCCAAATACGGCATGATAGAGATCATAATTCTCAACAGCTCAAGGTTCTGGCTATCATACAGCTTAGATGCTCTTCTTTACGTTCTTAGGCATAAAGAAAAGATTACTAATAACAGAATATATCAATGTTGGAATTTGGGAGGCATTGCTAAGAACCTTAAAGATAAATTCATTTTATGATTCAGTTTTTAAATTTAAGTCAACTTTTACTTGATTATTTATTAAATGGTCTGATTAATGGGTTTTAATGATGACCTTATCTTCAATATACATTCAAGCCCAGATATTCAGCTCCTTCAAAACAAACACAGTCGATGGATACTAGGGCTGTTTCCATAATTTGGCTATTAAAGATAATGCTGCTATAAACATCGGAGTGCATGCATTCCTCTGATTTAGTATTTTTGTATTCTTTGGGTAAATACTTAGTGCAATTTCTGGATCATAGGGTTATTCTATTTTTAACTTTTTGAGGACTCTTCATACTTTTTCCACAGTGACTAATGAATAAAGAAGATGTGGTATATATACACAATGGAATATTACTCTGCCATCAAAAAGAACAAAACCTTGCTAATTGCAGCAACATGGATGGAGCTAGAGAATATTATGCTAAGCAAAATAAGTTAGAGAAAGACAAATACCACATGATTTCACTCATACATGGAATTTAAGAAACAAAACAAATGCTCAAGGGGAAAAAAAGAGAGAGGCAAACCTAGAAACAGACTCTTTATAGAGAACAAACTGATGGTTACCAGAGGGGACGTAGGGGGAGATGGGTGAAATAAATGATGGGGATTAAGGAGTGCGCTTGCTGTGATGAACTCTGGGTGATGTATGAATGTGTTGAATCACTCTATTGTACACCTGAAACTAATGTTACACTGTATGTTAACTGAATGGAATTAAAAAAAAAAAACTAAAAACAATAGAGACATTTTCTGTATAAGCTTTTAACTCTATGTTTTTCATGCCTCAAAATTTCCAACCAATTTCCACTCCCTTTCTCTATAATAAAGTTTCCTGAGCATCTACTCTATTTCAGATGTACTGTGTCAGACGGTATGGGTAAAGTATGTAAACACATATCCAACTTCCTCAGGAATTTCACAACTTACTGAATAAGAGATGTACATAGCATCAGTCACTGCATATTATGGCAACCATAAATCAGAGTGTCTCTTTCTTCCCTTGGCTATTTTTAAAACTTTTTTAAATTAATTTTTCCCTTTTATTAACACAAATAAATGAAACTGACAAAATAAGTTATTTGAAAAGTTGATGTCTATTTATTACCTAATAATTTGAATAAAAATTTTAAAGATTCTTCTTAATTTTGACATAATCTATCTTATTTTGTTTTTAAATCACAAAGATTTGAAATGGGTCTAGCATAATAAGTATTACTTTAACCTCACCCAAGGTATCTATATTTTACCTTTGTTGATGCTAACATAAATTTTAGATTGACTATAAATAGCTCAATAATGTTTTTAGTACTCATCTTCATGAAAAAAGTCTTTAATTCATGAGGGAAAAATCAATATAATGCAATATTTTCTTCAAGTTAAATAGGAACAAAAACCTGGTAACTATTTGTTTACTTGATTTTTTGCTTACATAAGACACAGGCTGAATGCAATATGTTGGGGCTGGATAAATGGGGCAAACACTCAGATGTAATGGTGTATTCCAGTTTGCTAGGCAAAATTTTCCAGAGGTGGGTCTGTGATCCAAATCACATTCCATGTTATCTCACCAGGCAACTGAAGTTCTAAATCCTTAAGAGTTATCCCTTTAAGGGATAACTATGAGTGGAGATGATGTGATGAAAAGAGCAAACACTTTGATTACAACACCTGTATTTCCATCCTAGCTCCCCTACCAATGGACATTCATCCCTGAGAAATCGTTTAACCTTCCAGCTTATCTAGAAATGATTGCAAAATTGGTGATCTCTTTAACTTTCTTACAGGATAATTTTTTAAAAAATTTTTGACATCTAATAAACTTTTTAAAATTATAATTTATGTTTTAATTTTTCCAATTTTCTATTTATTTTTTCTTCTTCTGTTCCCATTTTTTCTTCCACTCTAGTTCAAATATTCAGAAATACAAAGGTTTTTTTCTTTTTCCTTTAATTCATACATATTCTTAGTATAATTTAGAGCAACAGCCTCATTCATACCTCAGTTGTTTAATGATTTCATATATGAAACTGGGAACATCTCTCTCTAATTCATTGTGCTTTATTGAATATTCATTTTTACATACAAAAAGACAGTTTAACATCACCTCTCAGGGAATTCTGCCTAGTTTCTAGTTTCTAGTTAAATGAATACCAATCTTGTCATACCAAATGAATACTTCCCCTTATGTTTTATCTCTGGCATCAGAGCAGACTTTAAAGAAACAATGTTAACCTCTTACAAATTAGTTTTGTGGTCAGGGAAATTCTATACACACCCAACCAGTAAATGCCTAATTTTCACCACTCCCTATGCAGTTACCAGAGTGGGCATGGGTTTTAATATATCCTAAAACTATAAATTTTCATTTGTAATACAACCATCAAGTTTCTGTTAGATAGTGGTTTCTGATTTTGTTTGAATGGCAGAAATTTGTTCTCTGTAGAAAAGAAGTAAGTTTTCCTTTTATGATTCTTTTTTTTGTAGTTTTATATTTGTATTTTTCCCTTTTGTTTTTTAATAGTTTGCATATCCCATGTTAGCTGATATGCTACAGCTTAGTACACCTAATGATCTGCATTAATATCCAATGTATAACTCGGAGAGCCTGATAGCAAATTAAGCTTGTGGGCACATCATTTTTATTGAGGTTATGATGAAAAAAATTCCCAGAGATATTAATAACATTTTCTGATATCTGTGCATAATTGTGTGCAAGATCAATCTCTATAGAAAAATAGGTAGCAATTTTTAATGGCTCACTGCTCTAAGTCATTTGTTTCTTAAGAAAAACCATCAGTTTCAATAAAATATCAAAGCCTTTAAAGCAGCTTTTTTCTACTTATTTCTTCAGCTTTAACAAATTATCACAGGTCACTGCCTAAAGTAATATGATTGTTTTGTATAGCCATACTCACTTCATTTTAACCACCGATCTGTCATATGTTTTGTTTGTTTTGTTTTTAGCCAAGTAAGATCAGGCTAAATCAATCTGGGAATTCAATTAATAGACAAAACAATGTCTCTTATTTTTTTGAATTATCACCTCTATAATGTCATTTATGGGAGGTGTTGTGAATCACTTGTTCTCAAGGTTATTTTCTGAACTGTTAGAATAGCTAAATTCTGACCATCACTCAATATTTTAGTCAACAACTAAGCCCACGCCCAATGTTTTTGCTTAATAAAAACATTCATTCCATGTTCTATTTATATTGGCAAGCTGATTAATATTTGGCATTTGCATTTAAATGGTAAGGTGGTACTCAAAATTTCCGCGATACTTAATTTTCACTTGCAAAATTCACATTTTACACATATTTTAAACATATTGTTAGCTTTTCAATTAAAAACATGAAATTCCTTTAAATAGCACAGTGATTTCACTAAAAAGTTACTTTAACTACCATTAATTTATTTTATTATTTTGGGGGGGTAGGGGAGAAGCAGAGGGAGAAGGAGAGAGAGAGAGAGAGTCTTTTTTTTTTTAAGATTTTATTTATTTATTGGAGTGACAGAGAGAGAGCTAGAGAGCACAAGTGAGGGAGAAGGAGAAGCAGGCTCCCCACAGAGCAGGGGAGCCCGATGCAGGGCTCGATCCCAGGATCCCGGAATCAAGACCCGAGCCGAAGGCAGACGCCCAACGACTGAGCCACCCAGGCGCCCCGAGAGAGAAAGAGAGAGAGAATCTTAAGCAAACTCTACGCCCTGTGTGGAGCCCTGGCAAGGGGCTTGATCTAACAACCCTGAGATCATGACCTGAGCCAAAATCAAGAGTCAGATGCTTAACCAACTGAACCAGCCAGGCACCCATCTAACTACTAGTAACTTAGAATGCCCTAAGGATATTCTGTCCTAGGAATATTTTTACTTCTAAAAACAAGGGCTGCGGGAAGCAAATATTATTTAGAACTTTGAATACCTATGTATTTCAATAGGACAAACATGATTAAGAAAATGAAGAAGGTGTGAAAAATGAAGACTGTTTTAAAGCTCTTCTCCTTTGAAGATATGACATACCTTTGTTTAATGTCTGATTTAATAGAAATCCAAAGGATTTTCTTAGATGATAGGTGAGAGCAAACTATTTAAAGTGTTTCTGACTTCCCAAATGAAAATAAAAATTTCTGAATTTTCTGATGAAACTTTTAATACTTTAAGCTATTAAAATTTATACTACTTTCCATATTATCTTTCATATGTAAAAAATTGTGGTTTCTGGGGCGCCTGGGTGGCTCAGTTGTTAAGCGTCTGCCTTCGGCTCAGGTCATGATCCCAGGGTCCTGGGATTGAGCCCCGCATCCGGCTCCCTGCTCAGCGGGAAGCCTGCCTCTCCCTCTCCCTCTGTCTCTGCTTGTGTTCCCTCTCTCTGTCAAATAAAAAATAAAAATACTTAAAAAAAAAGTTTGGGGCTCCTGCGTGGCTCAGATGGTTAAGCGTCTGCCTTAGGCTCAGGTCATGGTCCCAGGGTCCTGGGATTGAGCCCCGCATCCGGCTCCCTGCTCAACGGAAGCCTGCTTCTCCCTCCCCCACTCCCCCTGCTTGTGTTCCCTCTCCCCCTGTGTCTGTCTCTGTCAAATAAATAAATAAAATCTTAAAAAAAATAAAAAAATAAAAAAATTGTGGTTTCTTTCTTAATTCTCATGCTTTGGTGTCATAGGTTAGGGTTTATATGAATTATTTAATAATATAAATGCTGTGATGTAGTTAATACTCATACACTAGGGTAAGTGTTTAAACATTTCTGGTAAGAAAAGAATCAAAACAATATGTTTAATGAATTTCTTGAATTTCACTTCACAAGATTCAGATTGAATTAATATTACTTTGCAGCATTTATTTGTATGAAACCTCTGCTGGTTTGCCTCTCAGACATCCCAGAGAGTTGGAGAAATTCTAACATTTATTTGGGATAACATTATTTAGTTTTAATCAAAAGTCCTCATAAATTTTGGGTCTTGAGCAGGTTCATGTGGAAGAAAATGAGAAACAGCACTATTTCATGTCAAAACTACAAAATAAAAAAATAATTCAAGGATACTCTACTGATTTTATAATATCAGATAATATGCTCAGTACTGAGATGTAAAGTTCATACAACCTGAGAGTCAATGTATCAAAAATATGCTATGACATACAGTAGTTTTAAAATAATATGAGATCTAAAAAAGTAAATGTATGGGAGATACAGTTAGTAAAGCAGTGTTCACATGTGATACTTTATTAACCCCCAATTCTGCATGCTTATATTTGTTTTATTACAGTTTTTGTTACTAATCCTTTTTTAGAAATAAAATCAAGATAAAAGGGATTAAATAACTAGCCCAAAGTCACCAAAGTAATGTTAGTAGTATAACTTAATGAAGGCAGAAAATGCCTTTCAATCCTTATTCTCTACCTAGAAAATAAACTCCAGAAAGACAAAGATCTCTGTTGCTTTTGTTCATTGGTGATATTCATGTGCTTTAAGCCAACCTCGCACAAGGAAGATACTCAGAAGACATTTGTTGAATGACTTCATATGCATCTGTTGAGCACCTTAATTGCTTTCTTTCTCTTGGAAAGCAATTGGAGTTATTAATGACACCTATTACTTTCAGTGGTAAGAATTATGTAATATATTACCGGAAATGCATTTAGTAACATTATTTTAGCTAAGTTTGAAACCATTTGTTACATTAATTCTGGATATGCATTTTGATAGTAGGTTATCACTTTTACCTAAAGGCTTTTCTAAAAAAATAAATCTAGGTCCCAGACCAGGCCAGAATAAGGTAATACTTTTAAGCAGGTTTTTCACTGGTAGTCTTCACATTATATAAGAAAATCCCTCCTTTGCCTATGATAGAAGATGGATTCTGTGAAAATCATGAATATTAGTAACAATTAACTATGTGATAGGAACTGTTAAGTACTTTATCAACATTAACTCTTTTAATTCTCTGCCTTTTACAATCTGGTAGATATATCAAAATGTTTAAAAATAAACAGGGGAGATTAGTTTTAAGAATAAATTTTATTTAAATTATAAATCCAAATTATTATTTTACTATTTAATTAACACAAAAATCATTATTGTGATATTTTATATTGTTATTGTATTTAAACTTTGAAATCTAGTGTGTATTTTATACTTAGAGCACATTTTAATTGAGATGTTAAGTTTTCCCATAGAGAAATAATCCCTATTTAGATTTTATAAAATTTATTTGAAAAATTAGATTCAGTACTCAAAATATTCTAAACATACATAAAAGTTTTAAAGTACAGACATATGATATTAGTAGAGAACAAGACAACTGGAAAACAAGATGCTTAAAAAACATTCTGAAGGAATAAATGAATATATGACCTTTTAAAAGAGGTCTGTCACTTAATAGAACTAGAATTTCAAAATTTCTCAGTTTTCTATGTCCTTTTATGTAAACTATTTATACCAATATTTTCTAAAGAGTAATAATTTTGCCTCATCTGATTTATGCAGACTAAAGCTCTCAATCTTTCACTAAATTATACATAGGAAATTAGTTTGATGATTCTCATATAACTCAATCTGACCCTAAACTAATTCATTATATTTTTTAATAGATAAATACATTTTCTGAGAGTGTATGTGTATGTTGGAAAGTGTTTGTTAGGACTCCAAAGGGGAAAAGCTGAAATAAATGGAAATATTACTAGGTGTTAAACTGTGAAATTAACATGGTGAACAAGAAAACATAGATTCATGTTTGATAATCTTTTTTTTTTTCCAAATTAAGGAGTATCCATCTCTGCAAAAACTAAGTAGCAAATGCTATAATAATTTATGGACCTGGAAAAGTGAGCACATATTTTAACCTGACAAAAAATGATTAAAAAGTTAATATAAGAGACACAACTAATTCACATTAATTATTTTAGACTTTGCCATTATTGATTATTGTGTTCAGAGCATTTTTGAATCAAGCATTCAGTTGCAATGGTGTCACATTTGACACTGAGCCAAGTTTGATCTCATTTTTCCTGGCTTTGCATGATTATATCCTACGCACATAATTCATTCGTTTGTTCTATTTTAACATCATAAAAATAGATGATGAATTTTGAAATTTGAGTATATAGTTGTTGATTGACAAGTGAAGACTGAAATTATAACAAGTCCTCTTTATAATTTGGTAAATTTGTTCAAACATTGCCATCTGTTTTTCCTGGGAAACCAAGAACAATCTCTTAGCTACAAATTGATTCTGCTTGGTCACTCAGCTGGTGGAACACAAGGGTAATTTACAGAGAGATGATTGTTCATTTACTTACAAATTTCCTCATTCTTAGGCAAGTGAGCATTCCAAAGGCAATACACGACTCACAAGTCTGTGTACACCCTGACATTTCTAAAATAATTCAAAATGGAACTCTTGTCTCTGGAGCTAGTGACTTTCAAGTAGAATCCAATTATATACTTTTCACTTTTTATAAAAGTCTAAGTGAGATTTTAAGATCAATATAACTCCAAGGCAGAACAAAAGGAGGGTAAAAACTGGTATTTTAACCAAAGATATAATAACAAAAATACTTATTTAAAAAATTATAATGGTTTGACAACTATTGTGATAAATTCTGATAGTTGAAATGTACCATACACTTGGCTTACATTTTTTCACTCCTCCCGGAATAGACTGTTAAAGAATATTTTTTTTTATTTTTAAAAAACTACATAAAAAGAGAACAGTCTATAATTAGAATCTATGTCTTTTCCTTAAAAGGCAAGATGATGTCATTTGGAACTGTTAAATTAATTAAACAAAAAGCCCATTGGTCTATTCTAACACCTTTAGTAGCCTACACAAGCAAACCCAAACCTAAGTCTGCAAATGCTGTAAGGTAAAGAAATCAAAGCGAAAGGACAACAAACTAGGCTTTCCCAAATAAGGCAACCTGTATGCTGTAGCCAATTTAATAATTTGTTTTGCTTCCACCTCTTTTCTAGAAAAATCTTTCCCTTAATCTCTGTGGGTGGAGCTTGCCTGCAGTGACTTCTGGTTTGGCACTGCCCTCCTGGAGTTGATGTTTTGCTCAACTACACTCTTAAAATTTTTAATGTGCCTTGGTTTATCTTTTAACAGAACTGAGTTCTTTAAGAAAGTTAATAATGTATTCATTCAGTTTCCAACAGATACTTTGTAAATATTTGTTGAATGGATGAAAAAAATAAATTGACTTGAGTTGAATTTAAATGACTGTATTATCTATAAATGTAAAACTTCTTTGTATCAATGAGATTGTAAATAACAAAAAGTAGGAGATAATTTAGTAAAATACTTGCAATATATATTAAGGAAATTTACTTTTTTAAATCTGAGGATGTCTTTACCAATCGATAAGAAAAAAATCAGCACTTCAGTTGAAATAAAAAGAATATGGTAAAAGATAATTGTTCATGAATTATTTACAAATGACAAAAAATATTTTTATTCCTATGAATGACCAAAAAAAGGAAAAACTAAAATAATACAATATACACATGGTTTCAATTAGTGTATTGCAAAATAGGGAAACTAAAAATTTTTTTGTTTCTTTTCCAATCCACCTGTTCTTTCCTCTCCAGCCGGAAGTGACTCCTGATCTGTTTATCTCTACAGATTAAATTGTAACTTTTATAATTTTATAAAAATGATGCCATAAAGAATATTTTCCGGGCGCCTGGGTGGCTCAGTCGTTAAGCGTCTGCCTTCAGCTCAGGTCATGATCCCAGGGTCTTGGGATCGAGCCCCGCATCGGGCTCCCTGCCCCAAGGGAAGTCTGCTTCTCCCTCTCACACTCCCTCTGCTTGTGTTCCCTCTCTTGCTGTGTCTCTCTCTGTCAAATAAATAAATAAAATCTTTAAAAAAAAAAAAGAATATTTTCCTTGGCTGTCTGGCTACTTCCACTCAGTGTAATAATTTTGAGATTCATTTGTGTTATAGATTCATTTTTCTTGTATATTTGTGTATATTATTTGTAAATACATTCAAAACACTATTTGACATGACTATATATATTTATATAGTTTATTTATTTAGTATATAAATTTAGTATATAAATTATTTATTCATTTAGTATATAAATATTTAGTATATAAATTTATTTATATAATATATTATTATATATATATAATGTATTATATGCATACAGGTTGCCTTATTTGGGAAAGCCTAGTTTGTTGTCCTTTCACTTTGATTTCTTTACCTTACAGCATTTACAGACTTAGGTTTGGGTTTGCTTGTGTAGGCTACTAAAGGTGTTAGAATAGACCAATGGGCTTTTTGTTTAATTAATTTAACAGTTCCAAATGACATCATCTTGCCTTTTAAGGAAAAGACATAGATTCTAATTATAATTTATATTTAGTATATAAATATATACTACTATATGTATATATGATATATATAAATTATATGTATTAAATCATATTAAATTATATGTTCTTATTGACTGTCATTTTTAGAGATTTGTTCAGTGCCATTCACTGTTTTAATTTCTTTAGCTCATGTAGTTTCTGGCATATAGTAAACAATAAATACCTGTTGAAAATTCATCAACATATTTATTTATGAAACTTTGCATACATATCTGATTATTTTCTTAAAATACATTCAAAACATGAAATTATAGATTTCAAAAGGTAGGACCAACTCTCCACAAACAGGTGGATGGATAAACAAAATGACCCATACATGACAACTATTATTTTTTTTTAAAGATTTATTTATTTACTTTTGAGAGAGAGCCTGAGTGCACGCATGTGGGTAGAGCGAGGATCAGAGGGAGAAGGAGAGAATCTTGAGCAGACTCCCCACTGAGCCTGGAGCCGGATGAAGGGCTCAATCTCATGATCCATGAGATCAAGACCTGAGCCGAAATCATGACTTAGACGCTTAAGTGACTGAGCCACCCAGGCGCACCCATATATGACAACTTTTAGATAAAGTTGGATTTAAGTAGAAAAGTAACAGGACACCCCTCAAATTTCAGCCCCTGTACCCAAGTTTGTGCACAAAAGTGGGAATAATTATAACAGCAGAATGAAGCAACCCAAACATCTATTTCTGTGGAATACAGAATGGATAAAAGGAGTGTGCTAGGCTGAGAACATCTCCAAAAAGCACATCAACAATACATACAGCATGATTCTGGTTAGTTAAAAAAAAAAACCAAAAACCTGGGAGGAATAAAACAAGATGAAACTAGAGAGGGAGACAAACCATAAGAGACTTCTTAAGCATAGGAAAGAAACAGGCTTGCTGGAGGGGAGGTGGGGGGGGATGGGGTGACTGGGTGGTGGGCAGGAAGGAGGGCACGTGATGGAATGAGCACGGGTGGTTGTATGCAACTGATGAATCACTGAACTCTAAAACTAATAATACACTATATTGTTAATTAATTGAACTTAAAATTAAAAAAAAAGGAAACCCCCCCCCAAAAAAAGAAAAGTAACAGGACATACAAATTTAAGATATTCTGAGTTTGCTCTGAAGAATTTTTGTGTGGGGTATGTGCAAGAGATGATCTCTTATCTACTACCTGTTATCTATTATCTGTCATCTATCTATCTATTTATTTTTGCCCTGAGATACACAGATATGTAATTAACTATGTAAGCATACAAAAGTATGTTGGTCATTATTATTCTGTTTATCAGATATTACAATAATAAATGGTAATTGTGTTTTATTACTCTCCATTTTTTACTCTGTTTTATGTTCTTTTAATTTTCTATAGTGAAATCAGTTACATTTATAATAGAAAAATACAGGCCATTTAAATTAAGTTTACTCCAATATACAATTATGTTTGTATTTATTTCCTTGAAAGGTGAAAGTGTGACTTGTAATTATTTGAGTTTGATTGGGACTAAAACATCTGGACAACCGACCCAGAAGATAAGGGATACAAATGGCCAATAAATAAGAAAAATATTTAATCTCCCTTGAAATCTAAGACGCACAAAATTAGACTGAATAACAATGAACTACCAGTTTACCTTACCAAATTGTGAACAATAAGATAAGTGTAATTTCTTTGTTATGTAATTGTTATTTCTGTGATATTTATAATACTCATAATTTTTAATTATTATGCTTCTTAGAATGGGGTCAGAAAAACAGGAAAATATTTTGCTAGAAATGTTTATATTGCTTGATTAAAAAGAACAAACAAAATACGTGTATGTACAAGAAAATGTTGACAAAGGCAATCTCTGATTGATGAGGTACTGATTATTTCATTTTCTTCTGCATGAAAATTGATTTATTATCTTATTGGTAGAATTTTTAAAGTACATATGCTATGCTGAATTCCAGGGCAAATATCCTAAAACTTATTTTATTAGCTTTGTCCTTTTCATATTGCATACATGAAAGCTTCTTCAATATATTATTCTAAGACTATTGCCATTGTGCTTCATGGCTTCAGTGTCACCAAAAACTGACTCCATCTCAGATTATTTTCCATTATGGAACAATATTTTTCTACCTCACAGATACTGTTAGACATTCTCTAATCTGAATGTAAACTATTTCCTCTTCTATTTATTGTTGTGAATACCCAAATGTCCTCAATGTTGTGATTTTTCTCTACGTATCCTCTGTAAGTCTCATTTTTTTTTCATCTATGAAATGAAGCCAATGCTACCACTCTTAAAAATAAACAAATAAATAATTTTTATTAGTTTTATTTACAGCTAAAGTTTATTGAATAGCCACTAAATGTCAGAAATAAGGGTGAAGGCTTTGCAAGAATTATTTCATTGAATTCTAATTGCAAATATTTTAGCTAGAAATCTCATTTTACAGGTGAAAATACTGCTGTATCAGGATATTTTATACTTTCCAAAGTAAAAGAGTCATAAAGGATAAAAGCAGGATTTAATCTCACATAGTCTAATCTGAGTTCCCTGTTTTTAGCCTCTCACTAAAGCTTCAACAAAGGCCCGATTTTCAACATGTACTATGCACCCATTTAGACTGGGAGTCATTTGTAGTGCTTTTGGACTTCTTGGCTTGGAATTTTGTTTATTTTAGCCATGATCATGCCATTGTTGACTTGATAGAAAATTAGCATTAATGGTACTTTTACATAGAAAATAATAGGGTCTCTTGCTATACTTCTGCTTTACCTGTTGATGGGAATTGACTCAAACTGGACACTGACAAAAGTTGCAAGCCCTATTAAGCAGTCAGCGGATAGTTTTACTGAGTTAACTTCCCTGAGCATCCTGTTTTGCTTAACATTATAAATATTTTGCATTTTTCTTTAATCGTCATCATGGTTAATTTTATGTGTCAACTTGGCTAGGCAATGTTACCCTAGTTTTTTGGTAAAACAGTATTCTAGAAACTGCTGTGAAGGTATTTTGTAGACATGATTAACGTATGTAATGAGAAATTTAATTAAAGCAGAGTATTCTCTATAATGTGGGTGGGCCTCATTCATTCAATTTAAAGCCTTAAGAGCAAAAACTAAACTTTCCCAGTAGAGAGGGAATTCTGCTTTAAGACTATAACATAGACATCCTGTCAGAAATTCCAGCCTGCTAACATATCCAGTGAGTTTCAGACTTGCTGGCCTTCACAATGGCATGAGCCAATTCTTAAAAATAAATCTCGGTCTCTGTCTCTATCTCTTTCTCTCTATCTTGAATCTCCATATCTGTCTGTCTATTAACATATCTATCCTGTTGGTTCTGTTGCTCTGGAGAGTCTTAACTGATACTATCTTATATGACTAGCAATAATAAATCTAGTCAAACAGTTGATCAAACTTTCCTTGATAGGCAAAATAATACTAACAAAATAAATAAAGAAAAAAAAGAAATGAAAAGTACTCAGCTTTTCTATAATGGCTTGTGAAATGATGCTTATAAACCTTATAAAATAGCTTACTTTACATGGATTAATAAAGTCACATAACATCATAAGCTCTTAGGTTTTTTTTCTTCTTCATTCTTTGCTGTGGAGTTTCAGGGACATCTAATTGAAAGCACACTAGTTCGATGCCTTTTGAATATAACTCCTCATTTCTGAACCATATTTTCCTCACCCTTCAAATGAAGGAAGTTGCTTTGTTGGCTCCTAAGAGTCTGATCCTATTTTTCTGAGATTTGCACATATGTCCCATTGAGTAGTAGAAAAACAATTGTTTGTATCTCTCCCTTCTACTATCGTTGAATATATATAAATGCTTGCTTTGTTGGTGTCTGAAAAAAATATACTTTCTTCCTTAGAAAACCAATCGCTTTAGAGGAACAACTTCATTTCTCTTTGAACTCAAGCTAAAAATGTTTTAAAGATCATATAAAAATTATCATTTTATACTTCTCACTCAAGATTTGTCTATGTTTCTATCCCATTGAGTTTTATTACTTGAACTGAATTCATGAGAAGTTATTTCAGAATTCCTTATTCATACTCGTTCAACATCAAAGAAAATAAATGCAATAGAATTAGCAAGAATGAATTATTTATTTTATTTCTAATTGATAATCAGGCCCAATTCCATGTTCTGAGAACTTCTAACATTTTTCCTCCTCTTTTTTTATTCTTATAAACATTATAGTTAAGATTTTAATAACTAAGCATGATATATGGAGGGAAACCACTTAAATATTAAAAATACTACCATAAAAACTGATAATCTATGACATCGAATATTCACAGCATTATTACAAGTTATTAAATGGGAAAACAGCTCTATATGTTTAAAAACCATTATATTGTGAACTTGCTTTTAATAGCTGTTATACTTAATGGTCTATCATCTTTCATTATAAATCTAATAAGTGAGATGCATATAACTCATTTTAATCATCCCTGAGTTGAAACTTATTATATTGGTTTAAAGCCATCCAGGGGCACGTGGGTGGCTGAGTCAGCTAAGTATCCAACTCTTGGTTTCAGCTGAGGTCATGACCTCAGGGTCCTGAGATTAAGCCCAGCATCAGGCTCTGTACTGGGCATGGAGCCTGCTTAAGGTTCCCTCTCTTTTTCTCTCTCTGTCCCCAACCCCTACCCCGACCCCACACTCACACACACTTATGCTCTCTCTCTCTCTAAAAGAAAAAGGAAAAAAAAATAAAGCTATCTTCTAGATAGACACAGAACATTTTCTTCTCTCTGAGCAACATTGTTTAAAAAAATTAAATTCAAGAAGACCCCCCAAAAAGTTCCTTATGATACCATAACATTTTCTAGAGATTGTAAAGCACGAATAGAAAATATTTTTAAGAACATGGCTTGCCTGTTGTTTGCTAAGTCAAGTGAACTTGTTATAAAGTGCAAGTGAAAATGACCTAAAGTGAGAGTGCAAGTGAGAATCGTCAGGGAACATTGTTGTTTCTGTAGAGGTGTGCATTTGAAAGAAAGAGAAATGTTTTAAAGATGTTTTGAAGTCTTGTCTTTTGAAATAAAGATCACTGTTCAAGAGAAAATAGATTCATTGATTATCACAGAAATATTAGGATGTCCATTTAGTGCACAAATGCATTTCATAAACTCTATTTTATAAAATGAAATTATCTTTTTCTCTTCAGCTGCACATTGAAGCCCTATTTTATAAATTCTAAATGACTATCATAAATTATTCATTTTTATGAAGTCAGTATTACAAAACATGAAAAATAAAAGCTATGCCATGAAACCTATATTTTCCAACATTGTGAAACAAATGGACCAAACTAACAGAGTAAGTCCCAACAATTACTTTCTGCCAGGTAAGATGTTTCACAAGGTCACAATCATCACTAAATGACATTTATTTAATTCTACATGATGTTATAGAATATGATATAGTTTTATATCAGTCTACCTGCATGATTTTAAGCTGATGTAGATTTTAAGAGACATATTTATTCCATAACCACATATTCAAGAATTAATATTAACAGCATGATACTATGGTTAACATTGTTATCATTAAATACAGGCATGGGTAAATGTATTTTTTTCTACAATTTTATCAATACACTTAGTCAAGATCTAATGGTAACCATTAGCAATCATGTCACTCTTTCCTTTTATTCACATTCTCTTGTAACATGGCCTTTTTATAGTTATTTTGACTTATTTTCCTGATGCTTGGGCAATAACTCCAGTTATACCCAAACACATTTCATGGGTGACTGTATTTAATTAAAGACCTCTTTAATTTTAAAATTTACATTCTGGAGTATAACTCTTCTTTATTCAATAAATTGTCACATCTTTTCTATTTTATCTCTAGAATATCTCCAATTTGTTTGTCTTTCTCCCTCCACATAGCACCATTGAAATTCAGGCTCGTAGATCTCTGGCATAAAATTCTGGGGCATATTTATCATCTATTTCCTTGACTCTAGAATATTTACTTCCCTAATTTTTCCCCAAACTGAAAATTACCTTCATAACATGTAAGTGTAACCATTCACTTTCTGTGTAAAAATCACTCAACAACTATGAATGACTGCATGAGAAAGTAGATTTCTTACCTAGACTTAAACTGTATTCCCAAATTGCCTTTCCCACCTAACTTTTGAAGATGCACTTTTTGAAGATGAACCTAGTCCACAAAATTTTATATCAAGCCCTTTTCCTCCCCCATGTGTTTCTCATCCTATACTCTGTATCTAAAGTTCATGGTTTCTGATTCTAGTTTCAGTAATCTTATACTTGTCAGCCCTACTGTCTGAGATATCGTCAAATGAGAATAATGGTGTGGACTAGATTACACCATTTTACCCTATTTTTAAATGTTGTAACTTATTCTGACCAGTTATTTTTTTTAAGATTTATTTATTTATTTTAGAGAGCGAGTGTGTGAATGGGAGGAGGGGCAGATGGAGAGACAGTCTCAAACAGGCTCTCTACTGATCATGGAACCTGACGCAGGGCTCAAACTCAGGACCCAGAGATCATGACCCCAGCTGAAATCAAGAGTTGGATATTCAACCAAATGAGCCACCCAGGTGCCCTTATTCTGACCAGTTATTCACCATAGTCTTCCTATTCCCTCTTTGGGAGTACCATTAGACTATACCTCTTATAATTAGGTATGGCCAGGTCATGAGTTCTGGCCATGGGAACGTGGACAAAGTATGATTTCCAATTTTCCAACCCAAGAGTAATTTGACTTACAGTCTTCCATGCTCACTGTCGATCTCCCTGCTGAGATGTAGAGTGCTAGTGAGGGGCCCTGAGATCCTAGGCACCAGCAGCCCCACTGGATGAACCACGAATAGAGTTGTCAATTATTGCCTAAAACAAAGCCTCCTTATGAACTGCTATAAACCTAACATGAGCGCATAAATCTTTATTCAGTTGAGGCACTGAGATTTTTGTTACACCAGTTAGCCTGGCCTGAACTAAAAAAATGCCCAGCACCATATTTAGTAGATAGTGATACTAAAGATACTAGTAAACACATACGTTTCATTATTCTTCTACATGAACTCATGAATATTGCTGAAACAAACTCATGGAAAAATAGAACACATAAGCCCATTTTCTCCCTTAGGCTCTGTCTGGATTTCTATCCATACCTATATATTTTTATGATAACCATTATTTTCTTGAAGGTCAAGGTCTGCTTCTATTCTAGTATATGCAAACTTTCATATACTTAGTATACCCTTTTGTTATAAAATTTAAAATTATAAATTGATTTTATTTCTTTACTTGA
This sequence comes from Callorhinus ursinus, assembly GCF_003265705.2. NCBI lineage: Eukaryota > Metazoa > Chordata > Mammalia > Carnivora > Otariidae > Callorhinus > Callorhinus ursinus. The sequence continues at coordinate 25,139,751 of NW_027397063.1, forward strand.
ACTGTATGTTATCATTTACATAGAAAGACTTTATAGCCAGAGTTTACATGGGTATAGATTTGACATCACAATCTTCTCCCTTAACTTTGCAGTGCCTAAAATTCATCAACTTCAATATTATTTCTTCAACAACCATAGATTTGGTGAGAATTACTAGTACATGGAAGAAGATATATAAAGAACGGTCACTAGTATTGAGATGAGTTATCAATGTGTGACAACTTCCTTTATTTTAACTATGTAACCAAGTGACTATTCCCAGTGAGGACATGAGCAAGTGATAGTGCTTTGATACAATAATAAACACTTAAGTGTTATCATATGCATGGTGAAATATTAATAATACAGCTGTATCATTAAACCCCTACTGGTACTAAACACTGTATTGATTATTTTAAGGGATGATTATGTTTCAAAATAAAGCTTCAACCACCTGTAAACTGTCTTAGATTTGTCATGGAATTATCCTGATTTCAATTTCCTCATCTAATAATATGAGTATTTATATTATATCTATATATCCATATACCCATATCCATATATGGGTATATGGATACCCATAATTTGGAGCTACAGCTTTCAGATTACATGAAGTGATTTTATTTGGAACACATAATGCTGTGCCTGGCACACACCAAATGCTCCGCAAATGTAGGTTCTCTCCTGGTCCTCTTCACTGCAGCCTTTGGCTAGGCTGTCCAGGTTTCCTTTCCCAGGCAGTGCCCACTTCTTCCATATTTTCTATCTCATATTTATCTCACAGCAGAATTTAAATTCTCCAACAAAGTTAGTCTATAAACATCTATGCACATGAGTTTATTTAATAATGACTAAATGTATTGATCTTTTATGTTAGTGTATGAGAGTTTTTGCTACTTACTAGCATAAAATTGTCTTTAAAGCCATGTTACGACTAAATTCCATAAATAACAAAACTACTAATAGCTATACAGCACTTTCTAAGTGCAAGGCACTGTTCTAATTACTTTATATATATTGACATATTTAATTATACCCCAAATCCTATGAGATCAGAAAAGGGATCTCAGTTCCTCTAAAGAGCAAATTTGATTTTAGGTTTTCAATAGCCTTCCCCCCGCCCCAAGACACTGGTTAAACGTTCTAACTGTATGGAGTATTGATTAGTATAATTTTAAAACATCATTTTAAATATATCAATGAAATGACCTGAAAGTAAGGCTATACCACGCCCCCAAAAGAAATCAAACTTGCAATACTAGGAGATAAACACATGTGCCAAGCATAATTCTCAGCCTGAGGATTTCAGTTTTCACTGAAACTTGGATATATTTGGCTTCTGTTGATTGACTGAATTGGGAAAGGAGAATAAAATCTAAGGATGTACAAGCTGGGGAATCTAGTAGGACAATAGTGCGTAACACCGAGATTCTGGGGGATACATATTTAACGTGAGAATGAGTGAGAGATTAATCCAGGTACATTAGAAGAAAACACAAAGACAATCTACCTCTATCTCCTTAACACTGAGTAAAGGAAAACATCTCTCTATATCTATCTATCTATCTATCATCTATCTATCTATCTATCTATCATCTACCTATCATCTATCTATCTATCTATCTATCTATCTATCTATCATCTATCTATCATCTATCCCTTTTAGAATCATATTCCCGTGTAGCCCTTCACCCCCATTATTGCAGTAAATTCCCAAAAAACATGAGATTCAAAACAATGCAAGAATTGAGAAATAAGACTGAGTAAATTGTAGCAGGTAGAGGCCAAATTATCATTTTACTGATAAAGGCTATATTTGTTTTTTTTTTGCCTTTTGTTTTTGTTTTTGTTTTTTTAATAATTTTTTATTGTTATGTTAATCACCATACATTACATCATTAGTTTTTGATGTAGTGTTCCATGATTCATTGTTTGTGCATAACACCCAGTGTTCCACACAGAACGTGCCCTCTTTAATACCCATCACCAGGCTAACCCATCCCCCCACCCCCCTCCCCTCTAGAACCCTCAGTTTGTTTTTCAGAGTCCATCGTCTCTCATGGTTTGTCTCCCCCTCCGACTTACTCCCCTTCATTCTTCCCCTCCTGCTATCTTCTTTTTTTTTCTTAACATATATTGCATTATTTGTTTCAGAAGTACAGATCTGTGATTCATCAGTCTTGTACAATTCACAGTGCTCACCATAGCACATACCGTCCCCAGTGTCTATCACCCAGCCACCCAATCACTCCCACCCCCCACCACTCCAGGAACCCTCAGTTTGTTTCCTGAGATTAAGAATTCCTCATATCAGTGAGGTCATATGATACATGTCTTTCTCTGATTGACTTATTTCAGTCAGCATAACACTCTCCAGTTCCATCCATGTCGTTGCTAATGGCAAGCTCTCATTCCTTTTAATGGCTGCATAATATTCCATTGTGTATATATACCACATCGTCTTTATCCATTCATCTGTCGATGGACATCTTGGCTCTTTCCACAGTTTGGCTTGATAAAGGCTATATTTGAAGATTTAATTATATGTGGGCAAAGATTTGTTTTATACAACCAAATTGCCAGGACTGTGCATGTTTACTCATATTACGTACTCGGGACAAGCACAAACACACAAACACACACTCATACCTCATGTGGGAATTTTGCCAAGATTTATGGTCTGATTAACAGTAGAGAACCCCTGCTCTCAGGAGTTAGTTACTCCCTATAGGAAAAATGAGGAAACTGAGCAAAGAAAGTTGAATTTACTTCTTAAATAGGGAATCAGATGACATTCAAAATACTCTGGACAGAAAGGGACAGAGAGTCCTCTGCAAATAGTCATCTCAAACTATTTGATCTCCTTTGTATGGAATGAAAAATCAGGAATAAAGAGACAAGGTCCCCTTACATTACTTAGTTATTTCCCTTTGAAGATATCTAGTTTATTGTCAAGTAGGAATGGAACAATGCCATCTATCTATAGGACAATTTTGCTTCTGCATTTATAAAGTCAAAAAGTGCATTAACTGAACTAAATCAAGGGCCTCTTTGTGCCTAAGACTGAAAACTCACTCATTTGTTCATTATGCAATACAAACTCACTCCTTTTCATAAAATTTTTAGAGAGAAATTAGATGTCACCTATCAAATGCCATTGCAAATTCAAATCCAATGATGTTAATTTTCAAAAGAATTAAAGTCCAAAATAAAAGTATTTGACCCTTGTCAGTTATATTCTAAATAAATTACATTATAGAATTCATCCTTACCTACTCACTTCTTCTTTTGAATCTAAGTCAGAGGAGTTGATGCCAGAGCGGAGTGGGGGGTCTCTCAACAGTTACAGAGAGAGAGCTCTCTTACAAGAATAGCAATCGTTTCTCAGGATCTCAGAAAAAGTGCTATCCCAATACAAAATCCCTAGTGAGTCTCATATTCAAGGACTGTAAAGCGTTACTTAGACACACAAAATTATTAATACCTAGATCTCCACACTCACATTTAGGAAACAAAACAGTCTCCAGGTTCTAGGGCAGATATCTCAGGGGAAATTATTTTTCTCTGAATCCAGTTCTAACCTTAATTGTTCTTTCACCAGGATGCTTTTAATTTGTCTAGAACGCATGACCTAACCTGTACTTAAGCTTAATTAGGAGAAATCCCTCAGAAAATTCTGTCATTGTGCATTTACCAGAACTTGAGGAGGGGTTTGGGGTGGAAGGAAAGGGTATCTGTCTATGCTACACATTTTTTTCCTAAGAAAATGGTATTTGGTATACTATTGCTTTCTTCAAAATTTAGAAATTTGAAATGCTGGCAGCTCCAGTCACTCCTTCTGTGTATTAAAATCTTTATATGTTCTTTTTGAGCTCTTTAATATTTGCATTTTAATGTTGCTTTTGTGGTGAGCACTGCCTGGTGAATATGGCCATCATATCTTTTGTGCAAGCACTTTTAGTCCTGTGCCACAGTTTCTTCCTAAGTATTTTAGAATTTTACATATGCATCAGCAATTTATGAGAGAGCTTGTTTCCCTAGAGCTTTGCCAGAAGAGTATGTCATCACAAATAGAATTTTAAACAAAATAATTGATTAGACACGATCAGTTTAAAGGTTTAGTTCATTTATGAGTAAAGCTGAACATCTTTTTACATATTGAAAGGCCTTTCGGGTTTCTATTTTTCATGATCTATTTCTAGTTTTTGTTCAATTATTATCAGATTTTTTCTTTTCAAATTTTAGAAACACTTTAGATTCTAACTGTTAGCCCTATGCAATTTAAATTGAAAATACTTTTTCCCGTTTTTCATTTACTTTATTATTATTATTATTATTACTGCCAAAAGGGGTTTTAAAAATATATTTATGAGGATATCATTTACGTGGAATTAAATTTAGTGTAAAATTCTGTAGATTTTGATAAACTCATACAGACATGTAACCACTATCACCACCAAAGTAGAGAAGCTAGAGAAGCATTTCATCACCCCTTACATGGGCAGTTCAAGGTCTCACCCAATTTCAGGTAGGACTTCACAAGGGAGCTATTGTTGTATGACTCTAAAATTACCAAGGTCAAAATAACCTCTCTACATTTTAAGATCTGATAATGAATTCCACATTCTGGCCTGTCAAAATCTCACCAAATTTTATTATTTTCCACAAATAACACTTCCTTTTCTCTTTGCTGCTCATGTTCTCAACCCATGCACTGGAAAATAGGTTTTTGTGCTTTTGTTTTGGTTTTTGTTTTTTTTGAGGGGATATCACCTTTCAACAGTCTTGATACCCACTGGTTCATGTACTGTCACCATCACGTCTCCCAATTACATTTTATTCCTTTGAATTCCTCTGAAATCTGCCACAACTATGACCTTTGTGGAGATAAAGGGAATACATAAAATATAGTTTTGTGTGTCTTTTCTTCATAGTTTGCATGCACGTTCTTTCTGATATGGACTTGTCAGCCCTTCACACATGAAAATAATAACTCTAGAAGGAAAGTCTGGAAAACACTTGCCCTCAAATGAGGTAGTATTTGAATGACTGGCTTTTTTAGGATCTGGTCAAGCAAGAAGATGATTCACGTATGCATTTAGTGGATTTACTTAGGGGTCTTGAAACCAATTCAATGAATTGTTAGCTTTTCCCCCTTCATTCCAGTGAACGTTTGTCTTCTGGAACCATCCATACCTGGCTGTGGGCCCACTTACCTAGTGTTGTGAGATGAACATGCTAGCCAGAAGTCAAATAGTCACAGCAAAGTGTTCAGTGGCAACTGACATTAGAAATATGTAAGTTCATATATATTTTTTACACATACAATTTGAATCATCAGAATCCAGAATTAGTCTGTTGAAAATCATAATAGCAGTGTCGGGGGTCAAGAAAATAGCATTTCATTTTTCTAGAATTATGGTACGTATGGATTCTGTTACATTTTTCAAATGTAATTTCTGGTGATTTGTTTCTCATTATAAATTAATCATTTTCCACAATTAAATTTGTATTTTAAATGTCATATTCATGTTCTTACAGGAAGAACTTCAAAACTACAATCTTTGTGCTCCCAAATCAAACCTGGATATCCCCTTGTTATGATCTGAATGTTGTATCCCCCCAAAATTCATATGTGGTAATCATAACCCCCAAGGTGTTCTTATTAGAAGGTAGGGCATTTCAGGGGTGATTAGGTCATCAGGGTGGAACCCTCATGAATGGGATTAGCATCCTTATAAACAAGAGTCCACAGAAATCACTTACCCCATCCACATGTGAAGACACAGCAAGAAGACAGCATTTATGAACCAGGAAGTGAACACTAAACAGACACAGAATCTGCCATCACCTTGATCTTGTAATTCCCAGCCTCTAGAACTGTAAAAAATGAATTTCGTTGTTTATAAGCCACCCAGTCTATGGTATTTTATTAAAGCAGTTTGAATGGATTAAATACTAATTGATCTAATATTCACATCTGTTCACATTTCCACCTGCCAAGAGGAGAGTCATCACCCATTTTTATTCTCTTGAGGACTTCCTTTGCTATGATTTTTAAGTGACTTTTTTCCATGCTACTTTGTGTTCTGTAACAATAATTTCAAAATCCTATGTAACACTTATTGTACCCTTCTTGGTACATTTCTTTCTCCTAATTGAGTTAGGTACCATTTTTTAAAGATTTTATTTATTTGAGAGAGAGAGAGAGAGCACACATGCACACAAATGGAGGGAGGGACAGAGGGTGAGAGACAAGCAGACTCCCCTCTGAGCAAGGAGTCCAATGCAAAGCTTGATTCCAGGACCCTGAGATCATGACCTAAGCTGAAGTCAGATGCTTAACAAACTGAGCCACCCAGGTGTCCCGAGTTAGGTACCATTTTCATCACCGTTTTACAGATTAGAAAACAAAGAATAGAGAGTTCAATCAATATCTAGGTCAAGTTTACATGGTTAGTTGATGTCAAGTGTCTGTGTGCTTAATCACTGTGTTACCCTGGAAATGTTTAATCTCAAATACAAGTAATACAACTCTACATTGTTGATTAACTATTAAATACCCTTAATGTTTGAATTACGCATATAAGTCCTTTCTTCTTTTCCACTTATACTTTTACCAATATCTCCTCAAAAATACAATGAATAATGTATATAGGAGTGTTCCATTGAATAATGTCTTATCAAAACTTTATCTTGAGAGGATCTTATATATCATTTAATATAATAGAAGACATTAGAAAGCAAAAAGATTATAGCATGTGTATATCCTTAGAAAATAAATGTGAATCCAGATTTTGAAGCAATTAGCAAGTCAGGATATCCACTAGGAAATAAAATTTGTCTTCTAACAGAGTGGATTTAGAGGATTTGGTTCCTTCACACATCTTGTCAGGAAATAATGAGATGTAATGCTTCATAAATTATAAAACAAGCACTGGTTTCAGAATGACATGAGTTTTGAAATGCTTTTGAGGCAGGTACATAGTCATGAATAGCCCTTTGTCACCACTTGTTAATCATAAAAGAGTTGAAGTCAGATCAGTTTAGTGTGTAGTAAGTTACAGTTGAAACTTTTTTTTTTTTTGCCTTCCTGATTAGACAATATTCACTACAAGACATTTCAATAATACCAAGAACAGGGTTAATATATTTGACCCATATTAAAATTGCCTCTTGTTGAGTCTACATATTCTGCAGTTCACTGTGATCCAAATTAATGTTGAAAATGAAAATGTAAAGAAATACTAATGTCTTTTACTTCCTCAAAAGATAGATTTGAAACAGGTCTCTGAATAGTGTCTATACAATGTATTTTAGACTTAATATCGTAATAAAGACAGTCGCCAATGTCTTACTTGGCTAGACTAAGGGAACAAGTTACGATAGTATGTTTTTGCATAACATTTGGATGGTTGCAAGTTATTTTACAGATCACATTTTATTTATACTATATTATGAATGTGCTCTCTGTAGGTTTGGTATTCCCTTATAGTCATTTTAGAGTTAAGGAAGTTGAGGAGATGTTTAAAAGTATGCATATAGATTTATGCCTAGTTCAGCACAGGGAGGATCTCTCAAAAAATTCTGTTAATAATGGGTAGCTTCAGCTGCTTTTCTTTTTATCACACATTCTTGTTCCTTAGCCATTTTTGTGCCTTCTAAACATTTTAGAAATAATATTATTATGACTATTTAAAAAAATAGTTTTCAATTGTTTAGTGGATGTGGTATTAAAGTTTACTCTCTATTAGATTTTACAGAGGTTTCTTTTTTTGGGAGATCTGTTCTTTTAATGATATTATGATTTATAAAATTTTTCTTTATCATTTGTCATATCTTAATAATTCACTGGAAACCAACCACATATGAAAATTATTATATAAATTCATGTATATTTTACCTCTGATTTAGTGCAACATGTGTCATATAATCACTGTGATGTATTTGGATATGACTTTCATGGGAATCTCTGATGTAGTTGCACCTTTTTTCTGGATATGAATTTAACTTTGAAATATGGTCATTGCTTTTGCTCTTTTGGTGTCCTCATTTGTTTGCTTGGCGATAGCAATAATAGTCCATATTAGTTTAATACTTTTATCATCAGTACTATCAGAAACAGGAGAACACCTTCTATCTAACTTGCTTAAGTTTTAAAACAATCAAGTTTATTTATATGTGTATGTATATATATACTGTGTGTTTTTATTAATATGCATAAATACATACTGTATGCTTTTATTAATATGCATGTTTTATTAATATGCATATATTCATTGTAATGAATGAAAGTCACAAGTCAATTCTTTACTCATGAATAACAAATATTAAGATAAGAAATTCTCACTTCTCATGGTGTTGCAAGACTATATGAAAGAACATGCAGGCTAAAGCATGCAAAGTGATCTTAATTGGAAAAATTATGATTATTTCATGATCTTTAAAACTCTTAACCAGAATATTAAAATTCTGTTGTGTTTGTTATAAATATATATGGAATAAAAGTAGTAAAGCTAATATTTAATTTACTGTTACTTAAAACATTAGACACACTGAGAAGTATTTTATTTCTTTGCAAAAACACTTATCAAGAATAATTTGACTGGTGTTTGTCTTGACTGTTTGATACACTATGGATGTGAAGTGAGAAACTTTCCTCTGCCTTGGCCAATTATCATACTTTTTCTAAATTTGGATCAGCTTCCAACTTTGATTTTTTTGTGTTTCAATGTTATATAATATCTTCTAGATTGTCTTTAATGTGAGTTTTTACTGGTATCGCTTCCACTGGGATGTCTTTATCCTTTTCATTACGACTACTTTCCTCATTTATGTCTGTAAGTTTGCCTTCATGGAGTTTGTCTATATCCATGTTTACAGTCCCATGAATGACAGCAGTGTCAAAGCCCAATGGTCAGCTATTTCTACCATAACTCCATTTACATTCGATTCACGTTTTACTACCAAGGCAATTAATTTCTTTTGTTCTTGTTTCTTTGTTCACTTTCACTTTTCAGCCAATTTCCTCTCTTGATTAGTCATTTTGTACCATATCATGTGGGTTTATTACTGAGACAAGGAAGCGATACAACTTTATGCTTTAGGTTTGTGCATGGACTAAACAGATGTGCAGACTTTGAGAGAAATGACACCTCTGTTATTATGATGTGTATCTGTTTTGACATAATGACTTTTGGACTGAACAGCTCTCAGTATAGTTTGTACGTCATGGAATTACTCACAGTTAACATACTGTGATAATAAATTTGAACATTTTTGTTGGGGGACTGATGTTATTTAATTAAACCACTAAATCATGGTAATGGAAATCCACATGTGTGAGGACCATGAAGAGTAAGGTTTGCCTGTATTAAGGTTTGGGCATATTCTTCTGTATGTTTGTTCTGCCAAGTAAACCATTGATTCTGCTTATTTTCTTGGGACAGGTTCCCAAGAGCTTGCATTATGCCAGTTTCCCCCCTGAAAGAAATACCTATTTACATTGTTTTTAAAAGTATATGAGTTTGACCATTTCCCCAAGATCATCCATTTGTTAGGAAAGGGGTAAAAAAGGTGGTCCAAACCTACCGATAAAACATAACCCATAACATTCTCAATTGGTCAAGGAAACAAATATGTACATTTTTCTCCAACCAACATATTTCAATACACTAAGGAGTAAAAATACTGATTCCAGCAGAGATAAACACATTTATTTCTTTGTTTTTAGTTATACTTAATATTTTTACATTAAATACTAAAATGTTGTATTTTAATTGATTTGTTTATGTAACACTTTAACATAGCAATCATTTGAACATATATCTCAAAATTAACTTTCTTTTACACTAAAGCTCCCCTTTTGAACATACCACTAATTTCTTTTCTAAGATCAAAATTATTTTTTATCCTGGACATGTTTTAACATTTATTCTTTCTCCATATAAAGGCAATGAGAAAAGTTTCCTTCTGCAGGCATATATACTGCAACAATTTTAAGAGGATGACTAGAAAATTGCAAAATGTGTAATAATAGCTTCCATTTAAAAGGTACCAATGTGAGGGGTACCTGGGTGGCTCAGTCGGTTAAGCGTCTGCCTTCAGCTCAGGTCATGATCTTGGGGTCCTGGGATCAAGACTCTGCTCAGTGAGGAGCCTGCTTCTCCCTCCGCCCAGCTTGTGCCCTCTCTCTCTCTCAAATAAATAAATAAAATCTTTAAAAAATAAAATAAAATAAAAAAGGTGTCAATGCATAAGGTGCTGTTACAAGTGCTTTATTCACTATGACTTACATGGTCTCCACAAGAGTTCTCCAAGATATTAATTAATATTAACTTTATTCTACATTTGAGGAAACTGAGGCTCAGAATCCTTAAGTAGCATGATCCAAGTCCTTACACTATTAAGCCTGAGAGGGTTTATTTGAATCCAGGTTCCCTGACCCCAGAGTCTGAGCACTATGGTGCCTTGTCATTAAGTTATATATCCTGATAATTTCATTCTATTATTCTATTCTATTCTTTTTATTCTATCAGAATCTATTCTATAAATCAATCACTAATACATAAGTATAACAAAGAGGATATATAGTCTATATTCTCACCAGAAGAAAGTAAACTATTTAAAATAGATTGATATCACCTTGCTGACTTGAAAGGAAAATTGAAACATTGCTTTTCATTTTGAGATATTCTACTTTTCTCCTAATATATTATTTTCTAAGTTGCATGAAGTACTTGGCATTCATATTTTAAAATATTAAATGTAACTATTGACTCTAAAATTAGTAAATTGTATGGACTGTTTGATTTTAAGCAGTTGTTAATTGCATGTCTGAATATGTTTATAAATTTGCCATATATGCAGGGTTGTCTTCACTATTTAATAGCATTGTTTAGCAAATTTTAATTTAAATCATTCTATTATCCTGTTTAAATATTGTAAACAGTTTTTTTAGAAATCTTCTGAATCGTTTTGAAAGGAAGTAACTGCATAGTTGATTTTAGTTGAATATTCTGACATACTCATATTTAAAACATTTGGATAACAACTCCCTTGTCAGTTATTGAAGCAAGGGATGTTATATAGACTAAAATTATCTATTAAAAAATTATCTATAAAATTATCTATTGAACTTAGTGCATCACTTTCAATATACTAATGATAGATATAAAGTTTTTTTTATATAAGAAGTATGGGTAAGGAAAATACTGTAAATCAGGAGAGCACAGTGATAACAGAAGTGCACATTTAGAATGTTGATGAAATTGGAATGTGTCTTGGGATATATAGTGAATATTCATTCACCCAAGAAAAACTCATCTAATCTCCATCTAATAATTCAGCATTCTAATTACATGGCTAGATTTGAATTAATATGTTTACCAAGGATATGCATTTTAATTTTACTTAACCCCATCATAATTTGATCCAAAATATGAATGATTTTATTCTTCTGCTGAATACTTGGCCTTTTTTGCATTTACACAAATGAAGGTTTAGGTGTTGGAAATTGACTTTGGGTTTTATACGAAGTCTGGTCTCTTTGCATTGATGTTAAATCCTTATATATTAATAATGGAGGGATATTTTTGAGATATTGTAGAAAAGAGAACTAAAACATTAGTATTACTATTCGATGGAGGCTTCTTATTCTCTCATAATTCCTAGAAAACTGTACTTTTTTGTGATATACTAAATTTATTTAATCTGTGGATTAAAAAAAGTGCTTTTGGGTAAGATTATACTTGAGAAGTAAATTAAAGAAAATTTAATAGGAACTGACTTATAAAGAAAGGAGAAATAAAGTACCTCAGTAGCAAGGAAATTATTCTTTTTCAAATCGTATTAGATCTTACAGACTTAGTGTTACATTTGAAGGTAATTACTAAAAATACAAAACGTTTTTGTATTTGTGACTTGTTGATGGGACTTTATGAACTTTGATTCTACTCACCTCTTCACTTAAAATAGAACAATTTTATTGTTCTATTTTAAGTGAAGAGGTGAGTAGAATCAAATGCCCTCAATATTTTGTTCACCATATGCCCTCAAATATTTTGTTCACCATATGGCTATTTTAGTTAGACTTTATCCTATCAGAAACAAGCAAGCAATATCCTGTGTCTATGCCCTTATTAATCCAAAATCATTGGTTTCGTCCTCTATAATTAAACTGTTTCCTAAACTTGGACAGATAAGATTATTTTTTATTTTGAAAGCAAATTTTTTTCCAATCTAGGCTCAAAAATCTGTTTTATAACTGAGAAAGCCTGCCACTCATTGATAGCTAATGCTGATATTTCCCAGACCTTAATGCTCCTATCTAAATTATAATTAACGTACTATTTTTATAAGTTGTTTTGATTATTTAATGAAATGTTACATTCACAAAACATATTGTAAGCCATAAAGCTTATGCAACTAAGCTATTACTTTAACACAATTAAATGAGTCTAAATTTCCCAAATGAATCAAATAATGAAAAAAATAGAGAAATACATAAAAATATATATACGGGATGATCGAAGAAAGCAAAGAAAAAATTGTATCACAAATCTAGCAGTATGGAGGTAATCAAAATAAAGGATATTTGAAAATAGTTGCATTACCATTATAGACACTGTAAAGTCAGGGCACATTCTTCATTTGCAATTTATCATCTAAAGGCTACTGTATTTCTTCCTTGAGATTAAATTTTAAAACTTCCACCTACAGATACTTTTCTTTCTATTGGCTCACAGAATGATTTAAAGATGTTCAAAAAAATAAAAATTGTTGTTCAATAGTTTATGGAAGGGTAGAATTATTCCTAAATTATAATCGATAATCACTTTTCAATTTTGCTATTTCTAGAAATTTCTTTCTTCCTTGTATGCCTAAAATGTCACAGCAAAGATAACAACCTTTTTATCTCTGCCCTTGAAACAGATGCTGCTGATATGAATTGTGCATCTGTCCTTTGATGACATTATGGTCTGCAGCACAGACCTGACAATTATGTTCTGGGCTTTGGAGAGAGGAGCGTGGATGGCTGAGATTGTGCATTTTAGACCATATGTAAGCTCAACAGCAGAAATGAAATAAATGCACATTTCAGCCCAGTCTCTGGCTTCACATTTTGCAAATCATTTTTCAAACATATATTTGCTATAATTCCTGTATGTATTTTACAATGCTTTTACACATTTATTTTAATGTCTTATTTAATTTAAAATTGTAATGGGCAGAACTGTGACCCCCAAAATTCATATGCTGAAGTTTTAATCCTCAGTACCTCAGAATGTGACTGGATATGGAGACAAAGTCTTAAAAAGGTAACAGTGTTAAAATGAGGTCATTAGAGTGGACCTTCACCCATATGATTGACATCTTTGTAAAAGGACGGGTTTGAACTGAGATCGATACGAGGGGAAGACCAAGAGAATATAAAGAGGAAAAGACAATTAGCTACAAGCCAAGGAGAGACACCTCAGAAGAAACCAACCCTGTTGACACCTCGATCTCAGACATAGTTTCCAGAATCATGAGAAAAGAAATCTCTGTTGTTTAAGCCACCAAGTCTGTGGTACTTTGTTATAGCAGCCCTAGAAAAGGAATACAAATATTAATAAACCAAGTAAGTTATAATTGCTTATTTTTCACATTTGTTGCCTTTTGATATTTAGTTGCTTACCTCACAATAGCTGTAAACTAATCCAGATGTTTCATGATGGTCTTTGCTAACTAAACTAAAAAATATCATAAAAATAGATTGTGACTATTAAGGACAGTCACAATGAATTCACGAGACCCAGAGAACTGAAATGACTAAAACCCAATTCTTCTGACTCATGACCCAGTGGAATTTGAAATATAATACTGCACTTAGAGTTGATCAGGTATGTGTTTGTCTTTACTGTTAGAAATGTGTTCATTTGTGAAAAGTCTAGATTCACAATTTAAAAAAAAACTCTAATGTTCCAAACACCATAAGAAGATAAATTTACCAATTTTAGGAAAATTCTCGAGAATTATTTTGATATTTGTCATCTTCAAGTTAAAATGAAATCTGATCATTATGTATCAGATGTCAAGAAATGATCAAAATATTCTGACTGAAAGAAATAAGCAATTTTACTATTTAAAGAGACTGAGAATTCCACTATTAACATATATGGAAAAGAACAAAATAATGAGTGGAAACTTTTTACTGCATTTTGGATGCTCATTTGCAGTTTGGATTGTAACTTTTTTATTAAATATCAAATAAAATTATGAGGATCTAGAGTCTAAAAAATTACTCAGTGTGTGTGTGGGGGGGATCAATTTCAGAGAATGAAAGAGGATGTATTTTTGAATAAGAAAATGGTTGAATGCATTAATGTGGTAGAAGAATGTAGAACTAATTCTCCTTAAAATTTTAAAACATACAAGATGTTCTTTAAATTTCTAGACACTTGGGTAGGGGAGTTATTCATTCTGATGGAACAGGGAAACTGATCTGGCACAAGGACCAGTGAACAGAGCAAAAGGATCACTTGAGGTATGGCATAGCATGGGTTATTAGATTGCTTTTCAGCCAAGTACTCAGTAGGAATAGGCAGTAATTAAGAAAAATCAAAAGTTTATAGGGTTAAAATCTCTGAAAAAAAGACAGCCCCAGATAGCATGACTTTACGGTCTTCTAAAAGAATAGCACACAGTAGAGGCAAGTTCTCCAATAGAAGAGGAGCAGCGTGATTCAACAGCAAAAGTGAACTAAGACCAAAAATCGCCACCAGAGACAATTTACTTTCTATTAGTTTATTTGATGACTTAAAGATGGTATTTAATTATTCATGGAATAGTGAGTCTATTCTTAAATGATAGTTGATAGTCACTTTTCAACTTTGCTATTTCTAGAAATTTCTTTCTTCCATATATGTTTAAAATGTTACAGAGAAGATGTCAACCTCTATCTCTGGCCTTGAAGCAAATGCTGCTGGTTACAAGAGCAAGCCCTCAGAGAGTTTCAATTTGTTAATACAGCGGTGACTCTATTGTACCATTCACATCGGTGCAGCCAATCCATTGAGATTATATACGCATTTTCTAATGTCAGTAATTTAACAATGCCCTACAAACAAATCAATAAGTTCAAATAATATTCTAGGAAATTTTTCCTTTGCAATTAAGAAAAGTGACAGTTCCCTACAATGAATTTTACAACTGCTATGGCATTTTAATCCTGGATTCCCTTCTGGATAAACTACCTATCTTGTCAGAGCCTGGTTTACATTGGGGCACCATAACATGTTTATACAAGTAACATAATTATATCCTGAACTCAGCTGCCAGCTGATTACATTTTCATTCATAACCCATCTCGACTGCTGTGCTCATTATTCTGGGTTAAAAAGGCTTTGGATAAAGAAAATCTTCATTTACTTACATGAAATTAGATCTGAGTTTTGCATTCTAACCTCCATTAACCCATTCTTAAGATTACTCAATACTGACATAGGAAATCATTTTAAACTCATTGATAGCAATTCTATACAAAGCAAAATAGGTAAATCAAACAGTTTTAAAGGCTTTTGAGATATGACATGGTAACAACATTTTTCAGATGTTGCATCTGTTCCTTCTTGCAAGGGAGAAATACTTTTAATTACTAGGCACAAACAAGAGCAAATTCTATATATTTCACTACGTATCTCTTTCATGTCATCATGTCTCATATCATCAAAGTGACTTAGTAACAACTCCTTTTAATAATATTTTACTTATTGATTTATTTCAGTTAATAGTACCACTCTCAAGGAAATGCTATATAACATTTAAATTGGAAGACTTTCTGAGAAATAACACTAATCTGATTTTCATTCCCTTACATATTGTTCACATCAAATGTGAATTTACACACGTTATTTTGGATTTGGTGAAAAAAAAAACACTCGTCATTTTAGTTTGTAAATATGTATCAAGGTCAGCACTTTCAGCTGACCTTAATGGCTTGACTGAATTTCAATTTATATGATTACTATATGCCTATGTAAATCACTCCTTTAATTAAAATTGCATAATATAGCCCCAGTTTCATGAACTATATTATACTATTTTTTTGAGTCATTAAATTTTATTAAGGATCAGCCATGCTTCTGGTACTAGAGTTTCATGGATTTATTTCTTCGTAAATCATATAACTGATGAATTGGGACACAAAGCAGCCATTTTGATGCAGCAGCTTTGTACAAATGATCTTCTAGAAATATAAAAGCAGGCTGTCTTACAGCCAAGTAGTACAGAGAAGAGGAATCTATCATCCATATCCCTATCCTCACCTAAATTATGATACTCTTGTTTATGCCTATATTGATTAATTTTTATAGAAATATGTTATTTAATCTGAAAATTAATGCTTTTAATTACATTAGAATTAGGCTAATTTCTGAGACATTATCAATCCAGTATCTCCAAATCATTGTTATATAAAAATCCTTGTGTTAGTGTTAAATACAATGTGTTTGAAACTCAAGATAGAACTTGTTACCAGTCTAAAATATATGCCATGTCTGGTAGGAAAAAACATAGAGACATATTTACAGTGGCTTTACGTAAAGGCTTAATTATAAAGAAATTACCTCACAAAAATAACAGCAAACTTTTCTTCAACAACCTCTTTTCCTTTCCCTCCTTCCAAAGTTTTGCACCACACAGCAGCAAATCCAGTCCCTCTCCACACTCTACCTGTACTATCCTGTTATTTCTATACGGAGCGTGCTTTCATTTTTTCTGTATTTTCTCATTCACATCTGCCTGCACATTCCAGCCTCTGCCATTATGCCAAATGCTTTTTCCTGGAGCCCTAAATACCTTTCAGGTGCATTGACATCCTTTTTTCATCTCCTGTCCTTGCTGATAACAGAGTAAACTTACAGGATTGTCACATTCCTATTTTAAAATTGAGAGTGGGCATGCATCCTTCTGTTTTTCTCTCTTTTTTCATTTGTTTTTTATGAAAATGAAGGCTTGGACATATTTATATCTACAAAGAGGAGAAAACCAATAGAATTAGAGCAGTTAAGAATATAAATGAGAAAGGTGATAAAGAGAAGATTTCCAGAGGAAAAAGAAGGAGAAATAATCATGAACTCTGATAGGAAATTAGCTTTAGGCAGGAGAGAATGTGTGATATAGACGTTATCATAGAAAGGAAGGGAAGAAGTTCACATCAAATATTCTGATCTTGAGGAGGTAGACAGGCATATGATCTCTTAGGGGTGAAGAGACCAGAAGTGGATTTTCTTGGACTTGCAAAAAATAAAATAGAGCATTGAAGTGTATATCAAATATAAGTGAAGGCAAATATAGTTTAATAATGAGGCCTCATTCAACATTTGATAGGACAATTTGTCCTCAACCAATTGAAAATGCCCTTATCACTCCTTTAATTAAAATTGCATAATATAACCTTAGTTTTATGACCTAAATTATGCTATAATCTCTTATAAGAAAGGGTACAGTTAGGTGGGGAGCGGAGCAAGATGGCGGAGGAGTTGAAGACCTGGATTTCGTCTGGTCTCAGGAATTCAGCTGAATAGGGATCAAACCATTCTGAACACTTACGAACTCAACAGATCAAAGAGGAGAGTAACAACAACTCTCTGAACAGAGAAGCGACCACTTACTGGAAGGTAGGACGTGCGGAGAAGTGAATCCGAGGCGATATTCGGGAGGATAGATGCGGGGGAGGGGGCCTCCGTCGGCCGCTTCTGGCAAGTGATAGAGCCGCGGAGCACAAAATCGGAACTTTTAGAAGTCGGCTCCGTGGAGGGACGTCGCTCCAGTGGCTAAACTGGAGGTGGAACCCTTGCGGGATAGTGTGCTCTCAGGGACCTCGGGGTCACAGAAAGACCGGGGGTGCCTGAGTGCGGCAGAGCTCCCAGGTAGCGGAGCGGGGAATCCGGCTGCAGAGACGGAGCCGAGGCGCGGGCTCTCAGCTCGGGGTGGCCCTAAACTGTGATCCGCGGCCCAGTCGGGCCACTGCTCCTCCAGCAGGGACCCAACAAGCAGCAGAGCCAGGGAGACTCCCCTTCCTCCCCCGGGAGGAGCGGCGCGGGAGCACACCGCAGGGATCTGCTGGGTTTGGAGACTCCACACGGGGTCGGGTGCCAGAGATAGCAACGCTCGGTCACAGGCCGGGTGAGCACGCAGTGCGGTGGGAGACTGGGGAGACGGAGGTGACTGCTTTTCTCTGGGGGCGCACTGAGGAGCGGGGCCCCAGTTCTCAGCTCCTCCGGGTGGAGATTGGGAGGCCACCATTTTCACTCTGGTCCTCCAAAGCCATATGGAAAGCTTGCAGGGAACAAAAGCTCCTGAGAGCAAACCCGAGCAGCTTGCTTAGCCCGGACCGGCAAGGGCGGGGCAATTCTGACTCCGGCAAAGACAGTTGGGAACCACGGCAACAGGCCCCTCCCTCAGAAGATCAGCACAAACAGCCAGCAAGCCAAGACCAAGTTTACTGATCAAGGAGAACAGGAGAACTCCAGCGCTAGGGGAATACTGCACATATAATTCATGGCCTTTTTACCATGATTCATTAGTTTTTCAAAGTTAATTTTTTAACTGTTTTTTTTTAATTTTTCTTTTTCCCTTTTTCAACCAACATCTTATCAATCCCTTTTTTAAAAAAAACATATTTTATTTTTCATTTTTAGACTCATATTTTATCCCTTCATAGTAGTTACCCTTATTTTTGGCATATATATATAAGTTGTTCTCTCTTTAAAATTTTGAGTTACAGTTTCTTCTAACAGATCAAAATATACCCTAAATCACTAGTGTATGGCTTTGTTCTAGTCTCCTGCCTGATTACATTCTCTCCCCTTTTTTCTTTTCTTTTTTCTTTTTTTTAAAATCTTCTTTCTTTTTTCAAACAACTTCTTATGAATTCCTTTTATAAAATCTATTATAATTTTCATCTTTACAGTCATCTTCCATCCCTTCATTGTATCCACCCTTATTTGGTACATATGTAAGTCTTTCTTCCTTTAAAATTTTAGCAGGCCCTTTCTTCTAACAGACCAAAATACACCCAAAATCTAGTGTGTGGCACTGATCTATGCACTAGCCTGATCATATTTGATCATATTCTGGTTTTTTTTGTTTTGTTCTGTTTTTGTTTGTTTTTAGCTTTTTCTTTTTCCTTTTTTATCTCTTTCTTTTTTTCTTTCTTTCCCCTTCTTGTCCCCTGGTTTCAGGTCTTTTCTGATTTGTATGGAGTATATTTTCTGGGGACGTTGTTAACCTGTTAGCATTTTGTTGTCTCATTCATCTATTCTCCTCTGGACAAAATGACAAGATGAAAAAAATCACCTCAGCAAAAAGAACAAGAGGTAGTACTGTCTGCCAGGGACCTACTCAATACTGACATTAGTATGATGTCAGACCTAGAGTTCAGAATCATGACTTTAAAGATACTAGCTGGGCTTGAAAAAAGCGTGGAAGTTATTAGAGAAACACTTTCTGGAGAAATAAAAGAACTAAAATCTAACCAAGTCGAAATCAAAAAGGCTATTAATGAAGTGCAATAAAAAATGGGGGCACTAACTGCTAGGATAAATGAGGCAGAAGAGAGAATCAGCGATATAGAAGACCAAATGATGGAAAATAAAGAGGCTGAGGAAAAGAGAGATAAACAACTCCAGGATCATGAGGGCAGAATTCGAGAGATAAGCGATACGATAAGATGAAACAACATTAGAATAATTGGGATCCCAGAAGAAGAAGAAAGAGAGAGAGGGGCAGAAGGTATATTGGAGCAAACAATAGCAGAGAACTTCCCTAATGTGGGGAAGGAAACAGGCATCAAAATCCAGGAGGCACAGAGAACCCCTCTCAAAATCAATAAAAATAGGTCAACACCCCAACATCTAATAGTAAAACTTACGAGGCTCAGAGACAAAGAGAAAATCCTGAAAGCAGCTCGGGAGAAGAGATATGTAACCTACAATGGTAGAAACATTAGATTGGAAACAGACCTATCCACAGAGACCTGGCAGGCCAGAAAGGACGGGTATGATGTCTTCAGAGCACTAAACGAGAAAAATATGCAGACAAGAATACTATATCCAGCTAGGCTGTCACTGAAAATAGAAGGAGAGATAAGCTTTCGGGACAAACAAAAACTAAAGGTATTTGCAAACACGAAACCAGCCCTCCAAGAAATATTGAAAGGGGTCCTCTAAGCAAAGAGAGAGCCTAAAAGCAGCATAGATCAGAAAGGAACACAGACAATATACAGTCACAGTCACCTTACAGGCAATACAATGGCACTAAATTCATACCTTTCAATAGTTACCCTGAATGTAAATGGGCTAAATGCCCCAATCAAAAGACAAGGCTATCAGATTGGATTAAAAGACAAGACCCATCAATATGCTGTCTGCAAGAGACTCATTTTAGACCCAAAGATGCCCCCAGATTGAAAGTGAGGGGGTGGAAAACCATTCACCATGCTAATGGACACCAAAAGAAAGCTGGGGTGGCAATCCTTATATCAGACAAATTAGATTTTAAAACAAAGACTGTAATAAGAGATGAAGAAGGACACTATATCCTACTTAAAGGGTCGATCTAACAATTGTAAATATCTATGCCCCTAACATGGGAGCAGCCAATTATATAAGGCAATTAATAACAAAAGCAAAGAAACACATTGACAACAATACAATAATAGTGGGGGACTTTAACACCCCCTGACTGAAATGGACAGATCATCTAAGCAAAAGATCAACGAGGAAATAAAGACTTTAAATGAAACACTGGACCAAATGGACTTTACAGACATATTCAGAACATTCCATCCCAAAGCAACAGAATACACATTCTTCTCTAGTGCCTATGGAACATTCTCCAGAATTGATCACATCCTAGGTCACAAATCAGGTCTTAACTGGTACCAAAAGATTGTGATTATTCCCTGCATATTTTCAGACCACAATGCTTTGAAACTAGAACTCAATCACAAGAGGAAAGTCGGAAAGAACTCAAATACATGGAAGCTAAAGAGCATCCTAGTAAAGAATGAATGGGTCAACCAGGAAATTAAAGAAGAATTAAAAAAAATCATGGAAATAAATGAAAATGAAAACACAACTGTTCAAAATCTTTGGATCCAGCAAAGGCAGTCCTGAGAGGAAAGTATATAGCAATACAAGCCTTTCTCAAGAAACAAGAAAGGTCTCAAATACACAACCTAACCCTACACCTAAAGGAGCTGGAGGAAGAACAGCAAATAAAGCCTAAACCCAGCAGGAGAAGAGAAATAATAAAGATCAGAGCAGAAATCCATGAAACAGAAACCAAAAGAACAGTAGAACAGATCAATGAATCTAGGAGCTGGTTCTTTGAAATAATTAACAAGATTGATAACCCCTGGCCAGACTTATCAAAAAGAAAAGAGAAATGACCCAAATCAACAAAATCATGAATGAAAGAGGAGAGATCACAACCAACACCAAAGAAATACAAACAATTATAAGAACATATTATGAGCAACTCTATGCCAGCAAATTAGATAACATGGAAGAAATGGGTGCATTCCTAGAGATGTATCAAATACCAAAATTGAACCAGGAAGAAATAGAAAATCTGAACAGACCTATAACCACTAAGGAAATTGAAGCAGTCATCAAAAATCTCCCAACAAACAAAAGCCCAGGGCAGATGGCTTCCCAGGGGAATTCTATCAAACATTTAAAGAAGAATTAATACCTATTCTCCTGAAACTGTTCCAAAAAATAGAAATGGAAGGAAAACTTCCAAACTCGTTTTATGAGGCCACCATTACCTTGAACCCAAAACCAGACAAAGACCCCATCAAAAAGGAGAATTACAGACCAATATCCTTGATGGACATGGATGCAAAAATTCTCACCAAAATACTAGCCAATAGGATCCAACAGTACATTAAAAGGATTATTCACCATGACTAAGTGGGATTTATCCCTGGGCTGCAAGGTTGGTTCAACATCCGCAAATCAATCAACATGATACAATACATTAACAAAAGAAAGAACAAGAATCATACGATCCTCTCAATAGATGCAGAAAAAACATTTGACAAAGTACAGCATCCTTTCTTGATCAAAACTCTTCAGAGTATAGGGATAGAGGGTTCATACCTCAATATCATAAAAGCCATCTATGTAAAACCTACAGCGAATATCATTCTCAATGGGGAAAAGCTGAAAGCTTTTCCCCTAAGGTCAGGAACGCGGCAGGGATGTCCACTATCACCACTGCTATTCAACATATTATTAGAAGCCCTAGCCACAGCAATCAGACAACAAAAAGAAATCAAAGGCATCCAAACCGGCAAAGAGGATGTCAAACTCTCACTCTTTGCAGATGATATGATACTGTATGTGGAAAACCCAAAAGACTCCACCCCAAAACTGCTAGAACTCATACAGGAATTCAGTCAAGTAGCAGGATATAAAATCAATGCACAGAAATCAGTGGCATTCCTATACACCAACAACAAGACAGAAGAGAGACAAATTAAGGAGTCGATCCCATTTACAATTGCGCCCAAAACCATAAGATACCTAGGAATAAATTTAACCAAAGAGGCAAAGGATCTGTACTCAGAAAACTAGAAAATACTCATGAAAGAAATTGAAGAAGACAGAAAGAAATGGAAAAACGTTCCATGCTCATGGATTGGAAGAAGAAACATTGTGAAGATGTCAATGCTACCTAGAGCAATCTACACATTCAATGCAATCCCCATCAAAATACCATCCACTTTATTCAAAGAAATGGAACAAATAATCCTAAAATTTGTATGGAACCAGAAGAGACGCCGAATAGCCAGAGGAATATTGAAAAAGAAGAGCAAAGCTGGTGGCATCACAATTCCGGACTTCCAGCTCTATTACAAAGCTGTCATCATCAAGACAGTATGGTACTGGCACAAAAACAGACACATAGATCAATGGAACAGAATAGAGAGCCCAGAAATGGACCCTTAACTCTATGGTCAACTAATCTTTGACAAAGCAGGAAAGAATGTCCAATGGAAAAAAGACAGCCTCTTCAACAAATGGTGTTGGGAAAATTGGACAGCCACATGCAGAAGAATGAAACAGGACCATTTCCTTACACCACTCACAAAGATAGACTCCAAATGGTTGAAAGACCTAAACGTGAGACAGGAGTCCATCAAAATCCTAAAAGAGAACACAGGCAGCAACCTCTTCGACCTCAGCCACAGCAACTTCTTCCTGGAAACATCGCCGAAGGCAAGGGAAGCCAGGGCAAAAATGAACTATTGGGATTTCATCAAGATAAAGAGCTTTTGCACAGCAAAAGAAACAGTCCACAAAACCAAAAGACAACCAACAGAATGGGAGAAAATATTTGCAAATGATATATCAGATAAAGGGCTAGTAACCAAAATCTATAAAGAACTTCTCAAACTCAACACCCAAAGAACAAATAATCCAATCAAGAAATGGGCAGAAGACATGAACAGACATTTTTCCAAAGAAGACATCCAAATGGCCAACAGACACATGAAAAAGTGCTCAACATCGCTCGGCATCAGGGAAATCCAAATCAAAACCTCCATGAGATACCACCTCATACCAGTCAGAATGGCTAAAATTAACAAGTCAGGAAACGACAGATGTTGGCGGGGATGTGGAGAAAGGGGAACCCTCCTTCACTGCTGGTGGAAATGCAAGCTGGTGCAGCCACTCTAGAAAACAGTATGGAGTTTCCTCAAACAGTAGAAAATAGAGCTACCATACGATCCAGCAATTGCACTACTGGGTATTTACCACAAAGATACAAATGTAGGGGTCCTAAGGGGGACGTGCACCCCAATGTTTATAGCAGCAGTGTCCACAATAGCCAAACTGTGGAAAGAGCCAAGATGTCCATCGACAGATGAATGGCTAAAGAAGAAGTGATATATATACACAATGGAATATTATGCGGCCATTAAAAGGAATGAGAGCTTGCCATTTGCAACGACGTGGATGGAACTGGAGGGTGTTATGCTGAGTGAAATTAGTCAATCAGAGAAAGACATGTATCATATGACCTCACTGATATGAGGAATTCTTAATCTCAGGAAACAAACTGAGGGTTGCTGGAGTGGTGGGGGGTGGGAGGGATGGGGTGGCTGGGTGATAGACACTGGGGAGGGTATGTGCTATGGTGAGCACTGTGAATTGTACAAGACTGCTGAATCACAGATCTGTACTTCTGAAACAAATAATGCAATATATGTTAAGAAAAAAAAGAAGAAGATAGCAAGAGGGGAAGAATGAAGGGGAGTAAGTCGGAGGGGGAGACGAACCATTAGAGACGATGGACTCTGAAAAACAAACTAAGGGTTCTAGAGGGGAGGGGGGTGGGGGGATGGGTTAGCCTGGTGATGGGTATTAAAGAGGGTACGTTCTGCGTGGAGCACTGGGTGTTATGCACAAACAATGAATCATGGAACACTACATCAAAAACTAATGATGTAATGTATGGTGATTAACATAACAATAAAAAACTAAAAAAAAAAAGAAAGGGTACAGTTAGGATAACTGATTATCTGATGTACACTGAAAAGTAAGACAAGTCAGGTCAGCAAGGAATTGTAGCCGGTGTGCTTGGGACAGGGGAAAGTAAAACAAAAACAGCATTGTTGTCAAAGATAAGGCTTAATATATGTAAGGGATTATTATGAGAAAAAGAAAGAACGAGACACTGCATTTTAATTTGAAGTGTTTCTCATGGGTGATAAGACTAGTCATTGCATACAGAGAAGACAGAGGTCTCTAAAGTTAGGAGCATGAGGAACTGTGGATATCAGGGAGGCTAATTGTGTTTGCTGACATTACCAAGTTTGGATGCTGGTGATGTCAATGTCCTCCAGTGGGAAGAAATATTTGAAGGCTCCAAATATGCACAGACAATATTCCATTCAGAAAACAGGTGAGATATTTAGTGTATGTGTAAGCTCCCCTTGTGACTTGTGCCTATGCTCAACTTGACTTCTTTATACCTACCTCATTGTGACAAGTCAATCCACTTTGGTTTCCCTCTGCCATATGTAATCTAATTTTCCTCATCCTTTGGCAACTTGTAGGAAGTGATGGAGGGACATCTATTGATTATATTGGTCAGAGTTCAGTTTCAAAGAATTGTTACCTCTGTAACTAGTTTAAGTGAAAAGTGATTTTCACGGTATTAATTGGGTTATAGAATAATGAGAAAGGTTAAGACATGAATTCAAGGATGAACCCACAATAGGCATGCTACTAAGGCCACTTTACAAAATTGGACAGAAATGGTATTGCTTTTTCTGTAACAATCACAAATCCTCAGCTCATCCAGGAAAATAAGACCACTGGCGTTGGTTTTATAACCAGGTCACTTCTGCCCCACATTCCATTTCTCATCTCACTGTACGTGACTATGGAAACCAAATTACATTTATAACTTCAGGGACACAGAGATCCAAAATTTAGTATTTAGTATTCCAGGCTACTCAGAGAAGAGATATTGGAAAGAGGTTGACATTGATATTGGACAACTCTATAATGCAATGTAAATTTCAATAAACCTCACCCTCAATTGCTAGTTTAGAATCTCTAACTTTCTACAAGAGCCCTTTATTCATCAGGATTCCCCAGAAAAACAGAACCAACAGGATATATAGGGAGAGATTTATTATAGCAACTAGCGCACACAGCTGTGGAGGACAAGAAGTCCCACAGTCTCATTTGCAGCTGAAGAACCAGGAAGGCTGGTAAGGTAATTCAGTCTGCATCCAAAGGCCTGGTAGCAGGGATAGGAGAATATAGTGTATGTCCCAGCATGGGTCTGAAAGCCCAAGGACCAAGAACAACAATGTCTAAGGACAGAAGAAAGTGAATGTCTCAGCTCAAGTAGAGAGCAAATTTTCCCTCCTTCCATTGTTTTGTTCTATTTAGGACCTCCATGCATTGGATAATGCCCACCCACATTTGCAATGCCTTCTTCTTTACTCAGTCTACTGATGCAAATGCTAATTCATTCCAGAGACACCCTCATAGATACCACCAGATATGCTTTACCAGTTATCTGTGCATCCCTTAGTCCAGTCAAGTTGATACATAAAATTAACAATCAACATCCCCAAAAAGTATTTCTATAAGTGCTCCATCTGCCAGGTCTACTTTCACCCAGGTAGTCTAAATCCTTCCTTCTGGTACTGCTTCTTTCCAACTTGGTGATACCCATGCATAAAAGTCTTCATAGTAACAAACTTTACAGTAATGAAGTCTCAAAGAAATACAATTGTTGCCAGTATTTGGTATCTGAACAGAATATTTTTCACAAACATTATTTCTTAGTTTCCAGCTGAGAAACATTAAAGAACCTGTTTCCTTATGGTTGGGCCAAGAAATGTAGATTGATGGTACATTCAGTTTCACCACTCCACTTCTATGTCTAAGGCTTTCTTGTGTACACAAGCTCATCATACTTGGCTACTTCTTGCCTTAAAATAATTGCCCCATGCCTGGATGGCTCAGTCAGTTAAGCATATGACTCTTGATTTCAGCTCAGGTCATGATCTCAAGGCGGTGAGATCAAGCCCCACATCCGGCTCAGCATGGTGTCTGCTTGAGATTCTCTCTCTCCCTCTCCTTGTGCTCCTTCCCCTGGTCATGTGTGCTCTCTCTCTCAAATAAATAAATATATTTTTTAAATAAAAATATTTTTAAAAATTAAATAATTGCCCCACGAAGCATATCACATATACATAAAAGTCTGGCAAGTCTACCCCATCAGTGTGCCAGACATTCATAAAAATGTAATTCCTATATGATATCATACCAAGAACCCAAATACACGTGACATATAGCCCCTTTTGTGCAAATATGTATTCCATTCCTTTGTTCTTATCAACTTCTTAAATCCAGGCTTTTAGCATTCCTATATTTATACTAACTATTCTTGTTTCCAGTCTCTTGTTAAACTTGGATCAGAAAGAAGCCTGAGTCATGAGTCTGCACAAAGGAAAGACAGTGGCTGAAGATCTGTGGTATTCAGGGAACTCTGTAAACAGAACATTTTAAACTTGGGGAGGGTTGAAGATAGTCAATATACTCAAGTCTTAAAATCCAATAGAGAAATTTATTTCAGTTCGATTACTAACTCCCCACCCTTCAAAGGAAAATTAACAAACACGTAGAAACACAAATAGGAAACTTTCTCCACACAGGGGAAGTGAAAATGTGTACATCAAGTTCCTTTTGTGTTATTTTATTTGGCAAAGAAGCAATTAAGCAAGTGAGAGACAACCCCATGGAAACACAAAAAGTAGAGAAAATCTGTCTGAAACATCTGTTTAAAAATTCTGAAGTCAGAAGATTAGAGGTTGATAAAGAGAAATATTCTCTGCAATAGGTTTAACACCTGCTCTCTGAATCCCCTAATGCTCTTGTGCTGTGCAGTGTTCTCCAAATCACAGATAAGTCTGTCAATCAGGAAATCACTTAAATGAGGCCAAAACACCTTGTGGCAAAAACAACAGCAATAAAAATCACAAAGACCAGGGAACTCTGGAACACTGAAGATGTAAAAATAAGAAAAAGCACAGATTTTCACTTATGCTTTTTTGCAGTCCTTACCCAAATATTCCTTGTCTTGAAAATTTATTGTCAAGAGAAAAGGTATATTTTATTTTCCCATTGAGACTCCTTTCTTTTATCTCTCGACATTCTACTGAGATTTATTCCTATGTTTACAAGCAGAAACTGTAAGAGTGGTATTTTCTTCATGTCATGATCATTTTCAACTCTCCCTGTGATTCTGGTCTACTTGTTCACTGTATGATTACTATTTGAAGCAAAGTAGTTACAGGAGAAAAATTTTCAGCTTTCAAATTCATTTATATTTAAAAATCATTATATGAATTATAAAGACAATTTATCACATAAGTTAAAATTTCCAGAGTTCACAGTTTCTTTTTTTTGACAAATTGTTTATAAAAATTGTCATTCATATTCATGTGGCAATCTTACTTATTTATATTTTCCATTTTAGCATAAACAGCTGCATGCTATTTTGACATGAATTTTAGCATTCCAATCACTGCTACTTTTGACCAAAGATAAATGTGAAATTTTGTGTAAATATTTTTTTCTAACCTTATAACTGTTTTGTTTTAATTCTCTTGAAGTGTTTTTTTTTTTCCATACACTGTTGGTAAATGGTACCCAGGCAACAATATAAAAACAGAATGTCTGCCCTATCAAGCTGTGAAAATTTAATAAGATTAACTTGATTTTCATATTTGCCTCTCTAATTTTACCAATTTTCGTACAAAAAGATGTATTTACATTAAAAATTCTAAACTGATAGCATTTTATGATTGCAGTTTATATTTCAGTTATAACAAAACTAATATAGGGGCACCTGGGTGGCTCAGTCAGTTAAGTGTTCCAACTCTTGATTTTGGCTCAGGTCATGATCTCAGGGTGGTGAGATTGAGCCCTGTGAGACTCTGCACTCAGCCAGGGAGTCTGCTTAAGATTCTCTCTTCCTCTCTCTCTCTGACCCTTCCCCTGCTCACGTGCTCGCTCTCTCTCTAAATAAAATAAAATTTAAAAAGAGAACACACAAAAAAACTAATACAAAACAGCAAAAAAAATACACATTAGTATACATTATTTCAAGTTGTTATAGTTGTTTTAGTTGATGGGACTACAAAAGATTATGGTCTTATATTTTTTATTCTAAATAATTGTTAATTTCTGAAAAATTTCCAAGATTTGTAAGAATGGGCATAACTAATGCTTTAGACATGACTCCCATTAGAATAAGGACTTATATTCTCTGTAACTAGTTAAGTGCTTCAGTGGAATAAATTTGGTCATGAGTCAACTGTAGGCTGGCACAACAAACATTGAACCTCAGAGTCACCATGTTCCTGTCAGAGCTGGGCCATTTTATCTTTCTAAATCCTGTTTTATCAGCAGTAAAAGTGAAGGATTAAACTGAAGTTGAGTTTTACATCATGTCAATATTATACGTATTTATTTTCCTCAAGTTGCTCTTTCTAGGCCATGTCCTATCATGTGTATTCAACACTAGCCCACAGATAATACAGAGAGTCACATTGGTCTATTAATCATAGAGAAATCAGAGTCTCAGTACATCAAAATTTCTCAAGGTTTTTGAAAACTGGTCGATCAATGAAGGGAACATACTTCACTGACCAATGGCAAATTGATGATAACTGACAATTCTGCAATAATCTTAGGTGAAATCCCAGTTTAAGTTTATGAGTACACGGGACAGCTACATGACCCGTTTTCTGTTCAGATCTATTCTCTTATCCTAACATACTCCAGGAAACTGCTAGGGCCAGCTTCCTGCCTCAGTTCCAGAAATATTATTTATTGAGTTCAAATTGTAAAAGGACTCTTCATATAATTAAGTTGGGAAACTTGGATTGCATGTACTCCTATTGACTTTTCTATTCATTGACATTGCAATTGGTAGCTAGTTAATCGAAACTATGGCATGCCCAGTTTGATCCTCATGATGTGTGCTTTACCTTACCCAAGAAAATCTCACAAAGTATAAGATGTCATTATGGGAAGATTAGTTGGTGTTGGGAGGCCTTTTATCACTATCAATATTTTATCTCTTTAAAAACTTGGAGTGGCAAATGCAAGTCCAGCTACTGCCACCTGTTAGTTTCTTCATGAGTTTAAGACTATGACAGTGGCTTATTCACTAGGCAAATCCTTAATTAGATTATGAAATTTTTTAAAAAATGGTATAACATTGCATATGTATAAACATTCTGTTTGACTTTCAGAATATCTCTACTCCTTGTATCAATCTCCCAAGTAGGTATTATTGAGTCATTTGAGACTCAGAACAATAGCCCATAGTTACAAAGCTAGTTAGTGGAAAAGCTGACATTACAGCCTGTATTTTCTTGTCTATAAAATTTGTGTTGTTTTCTACTACCAATTTTCTATTTGTTTAAAAACAAATAAATAGCTAACTCTCGCTGGGTCTTGACTTAGTGACTGATTTTTATTATTATCTGAAAGCCTATA
The DNA here is from genome assembly GCF_003265705.2 of Callorhinus ursinus. Classification (NCBI taxonomy): domain Eukaryota; kingdom Metazoa; phylum Chordata; class Mammalia; order Carnivora; family Otariidae; genus Callorhinus; species Callorhinus ursinus. The sequence continues at coordinate 25,169,822 of NW_027397063.1, forward strand.
ACTTGTTTCTTTCTTTATCTTACTCATTTCAATGAAACAAGATCCTGACTAAAGTAGTCCTTCTGAAGGCAGATCTGTGAGGAAGAACTGTTGTAAGCAAGGTCTGAATGCTGATTGCCCTCCCTGAATCACATGAAACAATTCCACAAAATCCAACCAAACAGTTGGACCAGACCCTTCTATCTGCTTGTTATCCTCTAACTTTTGAGGTCCTGCTTCTCTTCCCAGGAAGAACTGGGTTCCAGAAGCTGCTCTTTCACCTAGAGCTTTGCAATCAGGGTCTAATCATTTAATCTCTCTGGGCATCAGGGTTCTCATTTTCATGATGCAGAGAAAGAGCTAGGTTATCGGCATGATTGAGTTCTCTTCTATATTTCTGTCTTATTTCTCTTCAGGGCACCATATAAAGTCATCAAAGAGCTTCATGTGGGTGCCTCCTCACGTCTCTCTCATATGCTGTATCTGTGCTCCTAGGATCTCCTCTTTAGATTTAGGATCTATTAGAAAGATTTTATTTTATGACTGGTTACAGTTAATGTCACGGTATAAAGTAATATTTGAGTTGGCATGGCAAAATTGTGGAAGAAATTGGGAATATTGAAGAAAAGACTGTTTGCACAGTCAGAAATGGTTTTAACTCATTTTTTATCTAATATGCTTACAATAGGCTTATCATGTGTCCAGACTAAATTAGAGATGTTTAGCAGTGAGACAGATGACAGTACACAGATCTCATTAAAAACCAGGTTAGGAAATAAAATGTCCACAGATTATTTTTAAAAGAGGGATCTTTTGTTGTCAAAGCCTAAAGACACATATAAAATAAACCATCACATTTGGCAGTTTGATATTTCACTTCTGGTCTCTTCTCCAGAAATTTCCATGATGGTGATACAGTGGCGTAAAACACAGGACAGTATAGTGAAGTTTGGGCTTGGGAATACAGAAGAAGCATTCTTGAGATGAAGAATCCAAGTTTCTCTATCCTATGGCTGCTGTAACAAATTACCACCCAGTCGGTGGTTTAACACAACAGAAAATTATTCCCTTATGGTTCTGGGGTCCAAAAGTCCCACATCGAGTTATCTTCAGGGCCAAACTCCCTTGAAAATTGCTAGGAGAGAATCCTTCCTTACCTCTTCCAGCTGCTAGTAGCTGTAGGCATTCCTTGCTTTGTGGCAGCGTAACTCCAAACCCCGTCTCTGTTTGCACACGGCTTTCTCCTCCCTTTCCTTGGGTGTCTCTCCTCTTTTAAAGACACTTATTGCATTTAGGGATCATGTGGATAATTCAGGATGTTCTCTTGTTAAGATCCTTAATTAAATTATATCTGCAAAGATCCTCTTCCAAGTAAAGTCACATTCAGATTCTGGAGAGTAGGATGTTGAAATACCTTCTTGAGGGCGACTATAATCGTTTGACATGCCTGCCATAACAAAGCACTGCAGACTGGGTAGCTTAAACGACAAAAACTTATGTTCTCACAGTTCTGGAGACAGAAATTAGAGATCAAGTTGTAAGAAGGATTAGTTTCTTCAGAAGCTTCTCTCCTTGGCTTGTAGATGGCCAGGTTTTCCTTATGTCTTCACATGATCCTTCCTCTGTGCCTGTCTGTGTCTAAATTTCCTCTTATAAAGACACCAGTCATATTGGATCAGCATCCGTTCATATGATCTCATTTCACCTTTAAGGACTCTATCTCCTAATACAGTTACCTTCTGATGTACTTGGGGTTAGGACTTTAATATATCAGTTTTGGTGTACACATTCAGACCAAAACATTGACAGAGCAACGACGTACAAAATTCAACTGAAACTCATCACTTTATTACTTCATATGACCTAAGCATATTTTTTTGGAGCTATGAATGTGGGTAGGATAAAAATAATGACCTATGTACTTCAGAAGGGCTTTCTGAGGATGGAATGTGAGATTCAGGATATGTATAAGTTCCACAAATAAAAAGAATCATCTGTTGAAATTGTGTTCCCAGAGTTGTCCTAATGCATAGCACATATAGTAGATGCTCAATAAATATTTGTTGACGAATCAGTGAGAGATGGGCCTAACGAAAATTTGTGCCTGATAAATAAAAGTAGTTACAGGTCATAATCAAAGCTGATTTCTTTATATTTACTCCCTGACAGACCTGGTAGGGGCTGCCAAACATGAGAAAATAAATACATTGTGTGGATTAGGCAAAAAGAAACACTCTCCGTAATGTCACTTTATATATTTAATCAGCCAGGGATCCAAGGTGAGTAACTGAACTCTTCTTTGGTTACAAATTCACTTAAGATGGTCCATCTTATAATTCACTTAAATTTGTGTCAATAGCTTTACAAAGAGAATGCAAAGATAGGAAGTAGGGAAGTAGGAAGGGAGCAGGAAGGGAAAGGCAAAAAGAATGAGTCTGTTATCTGGTTCCCTTCCATTCCCCTCACTCCATCATGATTAGGAGCACTTGATGGTTTTTCATTATCTCCAAAACCTCATACAATATTTGTTAAGCTATCAACAAATCACTTAATGTTATTTCTGAGCCATTTGTAGAATAAATAATGTCATAAAGATTGACACTTTTTTTATAAAGGGGGCAAACATTCCTATTAAAGTGAGGGTTCATAAAGCTTCAGTTACACATATAGAGAAATAATTGCAGGATGATATATCTTGCAAGGAATAAAGCAAGACAGTCTTATCTGGTTTGTATTTTGACCTAAATGCTAGGATCTCTGTAACAGTTGGTCTTATTGATTTATTTGGATGGACGCCTTTCTAAGTATGTAGAGAAATATTTATTTATAGACCTGACTAGACAGGAGAATTAATGTCATCAAGTGACACTTATGAGACATTCCGAAATCATTTCTTCATTCATTTACAATTATGTAATCAGCATTAATAACAGCCACGGATGACACAATGTCATAGAGAAATGGACCACTTTAGTCTTCACAAACATGCTATCATAACCAAGAAATACAGGTAATGTTATTCCACTCTAAGGGTGTATGCCACAGAGACTGTTAATTCAGAGTCTAATTCATTTTACTATAAACACATCCCCAAGTTATAGTAGCATGGGAATTTGGTAGTGTGCAATTTGGTACAATTCTTCTCCCACTAGGCTTTTGAGAAGCTCAAAAGATGAGAGCTTTCAGCAGACAAACCCCTGAACAAGTCCACAGGACCAAAGTATCTAAAGAATGCTTTATTTAAGATTCCCTCTCTGAGCAGGGAGAATGAGATTTATGACGTCTGCACAATAGACTGAACAGTGACATTTCGGTAGAACGATTGTTATTACTCCCTATTCTAAAGCACAGGGGCATTTCTAGTGAACCACAGAGTAGCAGTAGGGGGTGTAAACTGCTGCCCTGACTCATGGGCAGTTTTCTACCTGGTTATACTCAGCTTCATTTTGTTTAGCTAATTAATCTTTCCTTTCACGGATTTATCCAGACCAAAAGTACCTCCCCTCCCAAAACACACACACACACACATACACACACACACACACACACACACACACACCCTGAGGATGCTTTAAATGTCTATGCGTATTTTCTTAACTTGATCATATTCTCAGATGCAGACTCCTTCTTATATCATTTTTATTCATTTTTTAAGCAACCACTTAAAATTTATGTAAGTGACTAAATACTACTTTCCAGATGTCTGGGGAGAATCAAAAAAAGTAAAAAAAAAAAAAAAAATGATGTTTCACCAAAGGAAATAAGTCAACACAGCACAAGGGCCACAAGGGAATAATTCCTAGGGAGCATATTAGCAAATGTGCAATAATTAAACGGTAATTTTGAGATATGTGGGTATTTGTGTGTGTGTGTGTGTGTGTGTGTGTAAAATGATTTTAAAATGTAAAGTAAGAAATTGGTACAGAACCATGAAGGATCTCAGCTAAAAAGCAACCTCATCAGTGAGATCTTCTCCAAACACTGGATCTAAATAGGTCCCATTCCATGATTCTTTATTTCACTTCAGTGTTTGATTACTTTATTGTGCTTCGTATTTTATAATTACTGTTCATTTCTCTTTGGTATGCCTCTTCCACTAGATTTGAAACTCCTGAAAGTCAGGGTTTGGTTTTGTTCATTACTGACCACCTAGAGTCCACCAAAGTACTTACTGCTAATAATGCTTAAGTGATTAAACCAACTAATAAAAATACAATATTTAAAAAGTCATAGGATTTCCACCCTTCTTTTATTTGTTATACTTCAACTGAAAGTTCAAAATACTCTCTACTTTCAATATTATAGTACTTATGCTGTGTAGGAAAAAATTTACAGATGTAGCAAGAGCTGACAAGCCATTGTTTGAGAAGAATGTATCTCTACACTTATTTATTTATTTATTTATTAAGTACTCATAAATGTGCAAGGCTCAGTGTTAGATTCTAGGTAGAGAAATATGCTCTTGCCATTGTTATGGACCAATGGGGGATATTGACATGTAAACAAACAATTCCAGTACAACATGGTACTCTTGCTATATGAGCAAGAACGAGAGAAAAGTTCTCCATATAAGATAGAAATGTTTTCACAGACATGACCTTTAGTTTCAGTCATTAATGTTGAGCAAGGCTTTTACTAGTGGCAAGAGAGAGAAAGCACTCTTTTAGAAAAAGAGAAGAGAAAGGGCACAGCAGGCTCACGAATACCAAAGCATTTGGTGCAGTGTTCATGAACATGCAGGGTACATGAGGATGAAAACAGGAGAGAAAATGTTGGTCCTCATTTATACTGAAGGTGTTAATCTACTGTTTTCCATCTTCACCAAGATTGTAATAAATAGAAATGATTTGGGTGGAAGCAAGTGGAATTTGGATTAAGATTTTTAAAGGAGATTTCAGACTCCCTATTATTGCTAATCTTAGAGATCAGGACAGACATAGTTTAGACCAGCTTGATAATCGAAAAATAGACTAGAATACAAACTACTTCCAAGTCTTTTTCTTTTTTCTTAATTTTTTTAATGCACTATGAAAAAAAATTAGTAATTTACCACGTAACTCAAAGTTTGGAACTACACTTCTGGAAATGTGGATTTTGAAAACTGGAATCCTTATTACAATTGCTTTACTATAATTTACATTTATATAAAGGTTTTTAACTTACCGTCTAGAGCCAGAGGTAAAGCTTTATTTGAAACTAGTATAAATATTCATATTTCATTTATCACTTTAAATGGTAAATAAAAAACACTGAAATTTCAGAGACAGTCACAGTTGTCTCCCTAATGCCCTAAAAGATGTCATGCTGCTGTTTTTGCAAACATTTTAAAACTTGACACAGGTCTCTAGATAATGAATCATTCATACTGTTATTTCTTTTTAAACTTTGGAATAAATAAGGATCACCCCAGAGATAACTTAAAAATTCACAATTTACTACAGTGGAGAAACATGCTGAGAGGAAAATGTAATACTCAGTAACACAAGGCTAGGCCTAACTTGGAAGAAATAAACAGAAGCAATGTGGAGAGAAACTGGGGCCCCAGGACCTGTGCTCTACAGGCTCACATTACAGAGTGATGGGCAATCAAGTCATCACCAAATGGTTCTCCTCTCTTTTCACTGAAGACATTTAAGATATTTTGTGTAATGGGCTCGTGTTCTGTAGTCTCTACCTGGGAATTTTTATCATGTCAATTATTCTACTACATGCTCCACACATCACACACATCTTGCAATGGGGGATCATCCTTCTAGTGGGAGAGTCCATGGGACTATATCCTTCATTCTTCTCCACATCTCTCCTCCCCCACATTTTGCTGTCTGTAGAAATTATTTCCTTATATCCATCAATCTCACAGAGCTAACTAAATTTTTCAAGTCATCTATCTTCATTTGTTCCAACATAAGGTAAAGAAGCTATTAAAATTTCTGTCTTTAGGGATATTCCCAAGAGATGTAAAAACAGGTTGAAGATAAGGGCTTTGTTCAAGGACATTCAGTTGAGCTCCTATAGTGTTTGAGTTGCCTTGGCCTATATGTTTCTAGGGATGGCCCCAATCCTTACTCAAATATTCCTTCTCTCATTAAAATATCCATTTTGGTTATTATCCTTCCCATTCAATTTTTTTTTTTTTTTTTTTTTTTTTTACGTGGCCCACTCTCTTATTCCCTTTATTACTGTTTGTTTTCCTTTTCTTTACTGGCTGTTGTCAAACAGCTCCAAATATGAGCTCTTGTTTTCCCTAGGGGCTTCATATCTATATAAACACACACATGTACACACACATCTCCCTTTCTAGACACTCTATATTCTTCATATCTCTCAATTTCTCAAAGCTGAATTTCTCTTTTCTTACCACCTATGGACTTTCTGAACCCTCACCCCAGTTTCTCCAGTACTTGCCATTCAAAGGAAACTGGTGACCCACAAACTGAAAATTAATTCACTCTCTGTCTTTGTAAGCACTTTACTAACTTCCCCCCAAGTGCACTCTTTCCTTTTCCTATACATTTCTTTGTGTGTCTCGGAAGCCTGCTGACCACTAGTGGAAAGCCATCTCTGATAGAAGATTCCTTCACTCCCCTAAGAGAAGACCGCAAACAAACAAGGTTTTATCCCTGTTAGGTTTCTCTTAACTCTTCCCTTCCTTCCAGACACAATGACTACTAGAGGTTTTGGAGGCTCAAGTCTAAGCTTCTGTGACTGGGGTCAGAGTAGAAACATTTCTGAGCACAATTTAACTACAATAGCAGCATGACAGATCCAGTCATCATAACAGCTACAGTCAGTCACCACAGCAGGTACATCCTTGCTCATTTTCTCTGTGTTGATTCAGCTACTCAACCAAAAACCTCTTCCATAGACATATGAAAGATAGATAACCCTGTAGCTAGTTCTGTTGCCTCCAAGATGACGATATATTAGCCATAGTCTACTCCACACTGCTTGCATTCTCACCGATTTGTTAAAACAGAAAACAGAGTACACATCAATTTACCTGCTCTGAGGTAAAATTTGAGGAGCAGACACATAAAACCAAGAATCTAACTAAAATCATCAAATGGCTTCTAGAGAGGAAACATGCACTATAAAGTGTGGATGACAAAGAAGACTAACATCTAAGAGGAACTTCTTGTAACACGTTCTCTTATGTCTTTAGAATAAATTCCTATTTTTGAAACTTGATTTAAAAAAACTTTCCAGGGCGCCTGAGTGGGGCAGTCAGTTAAGCACCTGACTCTTGGTTTTGGCTCAGGTCATGATCTCAGGGTCATCATGAGATTGAGCTGCACATCAGGCTCCGTGCTCAGAGCGGAGTCTGCTTGGGATAGTCTCTCACCTCTCCCTCTGCTCCTCCCACTTATACTCTCTCAAATAATAAATAAATCTTTAGAATAAATAAATCTTTAAAAAATTTTAAAAGTTTACAATGGTATTAATCAACGAATTTATTTTTACAGGGATACTAATTTGCTAGACCATATTCATCATGACCCAAAGCAGCTATCACAACAGTGAAGATAAACTATTCTGTTATTGCTACTGAGTTTATGGAAGATGACGTACACATCTTGTTTTTGTACGCTTATTCTTAAATTTTCTCGGCGTGTTAAACCAAAAAAAGAAAAAAAATACACAGAATTCAAACTATCATACTATTGTAAAAAAGAAATGCTACCCAGAACTCTTTCTTCTTTTTCTTGGAAAATATTATAGATTGCAGGAAAAAATGTACTGCTATGTATAATCATTTTTTATTTGCCAAATAGGTGAACATCACTATGGATATTCCTGAGTTTCAATTAGAATAATAAATATCTCCAGTGTTATCTCAAGGAGAAATTTATCTTCTTTTGAGACTAGTAAATTAAAACAACATTCTCAAAGTAACTTGGACACCATATCATTTAGGCAAAATACGCAATACATGACTAGATTTTATTTCCATATCCTTTAATATTTTCTTTTTAATGAATCCTAATATTCTCTTTGCATAAAGAAATTGTATAATGAAATATGAGGTACCTTTCTAAATCAACATAATCAGGGATTACTAGCATCTGTTCAGGCTAAAGGCTGACTTCTGTATGATTTAGGGCATTTTTTGCACAGCATAAAAGGCTTAACTTAAGGGGCACCTGGCTGGCTCAGTCAGTAGAGCATGCAACTCTTGATCCCAGGGTCCTGAGTTCAAGCCCCAATTGGGTGTGGAGCCACTTTAAAAAAAAAAAAAAAGACTTGTCTGATAAAGTGGTCAAGGGCATTGTGGGACTTAATGTGTCCATTCATCCCTCTTTATACACTTCAATTATGATATGATTCCACTTGTCCACACATGTTTCTGCTGTTAGTCCCTGGAATCTCTCATCGTGAAAATGTTAAATAACATCTTAGTAAAAACACATACCTACTTCATACTAGTAAATAGTGATAATTATTCATATTGGAGTATTTTTGAATAATCAGATATGATAGAAACATCATCTATTAAGATGACCTAAGGGTCTCTCATGTGTCTATGTGGAAGTCAGTAAACCTTAATTTTTACAAACAAATGATACCTTAGGATGCACTTGCAAACGATATATGCCTTCTCCTTTTTGTATAAAATCCCCCGTAAATTGACAGTTTTCAGCTTCTTTCACTGCAGTCTGAAATACTTCCCCAGGCTATAGTCCCCAGTAAGACCATGAATAGAGCGTTTACTAACCTACTTTGAGGCTGGCTTTTTTTTCTTTTTTTCCGTTGACAACCAGAACTTTGGAAATTCTGATCTCGCTGCTTTTTCAGAGGAGAAGCTACTGATGTCAGAGGACTTGAACCTAGGCAAGCATAAGCATACTGTGAACAATTCAATTAACAACACTTTTTAAATAAATTTAGATGTGCCAGGTAATCTGCTGAATATAAAATGACTCCACATGTTCTGTTTATACTTGTAAATTAGTAATTCATAATTCCCATATATTGAAGAAAATTTCACTTTGGGGGCCAGTTTTCTATCTCAGTGTACTGTTCATGTTAGTATTTTTGGCCCCAAATTCCATACCCCACTTTCATCTGTTTGGTGAATCACTTTTATTCTTCAATCCTATTCTTTGCATGTTTTTATACATCGATACATTCTGATTTAATATGAACAAAATAACCTTTTATGTCTTCTATTATAGCATAGATCACAAGGTAGAATGATATATGTTTAAATGTCCGACTGCATTATTAGAATGTGGGTTTTTTAAAAGTTAGTCAATATAAATAGTTTTTTTAATTCTTAAAAATTAGCATAACATTTGTCCAATTTATTCAATAGTTGTCTTTGAATTATCCAAATGAATCTTGAATATTGAATGGATATTGAAAATATTCTACAATATACTTTCTGCAAATAGGATAAAACTAAAATATAAAATGATTTTTAAGAACAACTTAGTGTTATTCATTTCTATTATTTTAAGTATAAGAATTAAATATTAAAAGTGTAGTAATAGATATACACATTAAAATGCTGTAAGTAAAAAAGGGAAGATTTTTAAAAAGAGAAAATTTTCATTAGCCATAATAAAAAATGGTGAGAAAAGGTTTCCTTAAGTAAAAATTAAGTAAACAATCTACCTAAAATGTACATTGTGTTATGTGGTCTTTTAAGCTGGAAAATAGTACTCTACGGCTAGATTTTGAGCAGCTGAGAAACATGATCTTGATTGTGTTTTAGAGATATTAATTTGGTATATGAGCAAAATTCAACCAAGAAGGTAGAGCCTGGCAACAGAATCCAGTTAAAAGGGATGGTTTTAAGAGTTAGGAAGACTCTAGAACATGGGAGAATCAAACACTGTAGTTAGTAAAGGATGAATTAAAAATGGGAGCACACAGCTTATGAGACAAGATGTAGAAGAGTAATTTATAAATGAAAATAGAGTTTTGTTTGTTTTGATATTTGGTTCGGTTATTAATATCTTAACAGACTGAGAAAGAGGAACAGATATTTCATAGATAAATTTTCAGTACAAAAACTTGTAAAATGTTACCCATTTTCTATTAGAGTTTTTTTAATATAATATCTTAATTATTTTTAAAAATCTTTTATTGTATTTTCATAGAAAAAGGGAAAAAAGCAGCTAAGTAATTTTAGCTTTTGCACTGTTTAGTGTACCTTTACTGGAATAATAATTTTGTTACATAAAAATCATAATAATAATTTCAGAAATAAACTTCTCTTTTTAAAATATAAAGAATGGTGATAAGCCACTAATTTTCTTAATTAACTGAAGCATTTTAGAATGTTAATTATAATTTCTTTATAGTATACACTTATTGCATTTTTTAAATCAAATGATTACAACCTGAGGCGCTGGGTGCACAATTAACTGCTCATTTTTCTCTCAGGAGATTTCTTAATGCTCCATCCATCATCTTAAGTTATTTTTTGGTCTTGTTGAATTAAATACCAGGTTTCAATTCCCTCTTTCTGTCCACCATGTAATTGCATGGAGAAACCAGAATGATATCTAATCCTATCTTAAGCTTATAAAGATATATTATAAAGGGTAGAAAAACAGACTTCTGGTAGATTAATGTCAACTCTCTGTCTTTCTCTGTCTCTGTCTCTCTCTCTCTCTCTACACACACACACACACACACACACACACACACACACACACACACACAGATATATATATATATATATATATATATATCTGTGTGTGTGTCAAAAGGAAACATATAATAAATACTTTAGAAAGGTATTTAGGAATCTCTACGGTATGACCCTAACATAAGATGTCTTTTTAGTCTTATATTTAATTCTACTGTTTCTACTTCATGATCCACTTAGAATACATTATTTGGGATATCCTGAACTTATTTACTGAACATATTTATTGCTAAAAATGTTCATTAGCACAGAATTCCCTACAACTCTGTTTTAAAAGATCCATATTGTTTGAATTGTCTTTTGTATGTTTTCAAAGAAAGTTGCCTTTGCATTTAGCATACCTCTTACTTAATTTTTATTTTATTGGTTGAGTCCCAGCTTATTTGCTAGAAACATGTTGTATTTGTCTTTGTAGATTTTTTTCTTTCTGTTTTTGTTAGTACCTCTCATAATGCTCTTTTTTATTTTTATTTAAGTTTTATTTTATTATATTAGTCACCATACATTACATCATCAGTTTTTGATGTAGTGTTCCATGATTCATTGTTTGCGTATAACACCCAGTGCTCCATTCAATACGTGCCCTTTCTAATACCCATCACCAGGCTAACCCATCCCCTACCTCCCTCCCCTCTAGAACCCTCAGTTTGTGTCTCAGAGTCCATAGTCTCTCATGGTTCATCACCCGCTCCAATTCCCCCCCCTTCATTTCTCCCTTCCATCTTTTTTTTTTTTTTTAACATATAATGTATTATTTGTTTCAGAGGTACAGGTCTGTAATTCATCAGTCTTACACAGTTCACAGCGCTCACCATAGCACATACCCTCACATACCCTCCCCTCATAATGCTTTTTTTAAAAGATTTTATTTATTTATTTGAGAGAGAGAGGAGAGAGCATGAGTGGTGGGAGGGGCAGAGGGACAGGGAGACACAGACTCCCCGCTGAGTAGAAAGTCCAATGCAGAGCTTGATATCAAGGACTGTGAGATCATGACCTGAGCTGAAGGCAGACACTTAACCAACTGAGCCCCCGAGGTGCCCTTCATAATGCTTTAAATATGTATACTCAATCATGTTCAATTAATAACAAATATTAAATTGAAATAATATCTAGGATAACAGAAGACATAGCACCTCTCATGGGGATGAAATATGCTGCAGTATGGAGAGGAAAGTGTCAAGATATTATAGGAAGTTTGGTTCCAATGTCATTTTTCACAGAAATAGAAAAAAAATCCTAAAATTCATATGGAACCACAAAAGATTCAAAATAGCCAAAGCAATAATTGAACAAGAAGATCAAAACTGGAGACATCACACTTCCTGATTTCAAATTATATTACAAAACTACAGTAATCAAAACAGTATGGTTCTTGCATTAAAAACAGATTCATTGACCAATAGAACAGATTTGAGAGATCAGAAATGATCCCACACATATATGGTCAACTAATCTTCAACAAAGTCACCTAGAAATGAGGAAAGGATAGTTTCTTCAATAAACGGTGCTGGGAAAACTGGATATCCACAGGGAAAGGAAGGAAGGAATCACTTCTGAAAGTGAAAATTTAATGTGAAAACCTTTGGGTGTTATACTACAGTGTCGTACATTGTAGTCTATAGTTATGACATGTAGTGTCATACATGTTTGACATGTAGTATAAATTATGACACGAAATTCAAATGAAACATATCCTCAGCTTCAACAGTAGTCTTTGTAATGCCACATGGAATTAGAGAAAGTGTGTCAGAGGGAGAATCAAAGTATGGAGAAACAGTTTTAATGGATTGCAAATATCATCATACTTTTGCACAATTCTACAAAAATGCATGACCACGAAAGAATGCTCCCTGCTGGAACTCCTCTCAGAGCCTAGGAAGGAGCTGGTTTAAGTGGGGAACTTGAAAACTTAGCCTCATCAGCTCCCAAGTAAATGTACCTCTGAGTAGCACCTGGAAATAACCACACTAAAAAGCAAACAGGAATGGAGATGCCATGGAGAAAAAGCAGAGAGAAGCAAGGCTGGGCTTTAAAACGGCAGCTTTGAGCCTGGGACAAATGTTGAGCCAGTGACTCTGAGCAGCACAGTTTGAGCATGAGTATCACGCCTAGGCATTTCAATTTGTGCTCTCCTGCAAAATTGCTTGAGTGACCGTGACATCTGAATTAATCGAAATCACTTCACTTTACGGATATTTATTGAGTGCCTATTATGCTCAATGTACTGGCTATTTTTTTCTCAATTTATATAGCATTTCAGAATAATGGGATTACACATTATGAAGGTTATAAAAAAAGAGGGGGGCTATGTTATGAGAGCCTTAAAATGTAAATCAGGTCTGACAGTTGATATAATGGAGGAAATTACTTTCTCTATTTGAGGAGATCAAATTTCAAGTAGTATATAAAATTTGAGGAGTCTTGAAAATAGTTTTAAGAGAAAAAAATCCAGTGATGATAAGAGAGACCAACATGAATAAATTTGTTTTGGAAGTTAAAAATTGCAGAGATATACCCCAGCATGCAAGAGTCTGAACAAATATTCCTTGCCGATTTCAGCTGCATTTATCTCCCAAACACATGGCTCACCTTCAGGCTCTTGTGTCTTTCTCCTTCAGTTCTCTATGGCAGTTCTCCATTCACCTCCACCTAGTTACTCCCTATTCTTCCTTCCGTGTTGCTTTCCTGTAAGCTCTTTCTGTCTGTTTATAACATAATAAATTACTCTTTCCTATGTGTTTTCATAGAATTTTGCATATCACATTTTATTATAGTGATTTTATGTCTAACTCTTCCTATTAAACTGAAGTTTTTGACGTTTGGGGTAATGGTTAATTTATCTTTGTAACCCCTATGTGCTTAGCACAGTACTTTGCATTCAGAGGTACTCAATAAACATTTGATGAATGAATGAAGGAAGAGAATTTAAAAATACGCCAATATCCCTTAAGGGTCTTCTTTCATTGTTGTTGTATTCCTGAGAAAAATTGCAGTTAAATTCATTCTATTTTATATTGTATCTTACTAAAAAAAACACAAACTTACTGAAGTACAAAAACAAACAAAACGCTAAGAACATATATACATATGTACATATGCTTAAAGAAAATATGTTCAAGAACACATTTCTCATAAACTAAGAGAATAAAAATATATAAATCTGTTGAAATTGCTAAATACTATAAATTCCCTGCTGCCTTTATATTAATCTGCCTGCATTTTTATTAACATTATAAAAGAATAGGAAAGTAAATGAATTTTAATATAGTCTACCTAAATATACATATTTATTGCTTTCCTTTCCAAGATCTATAATGATTTAAAGTGTTAAAAAATTGATTGCTGAGTAATGGTCAACTTCATCAAGTGGTGCATTAATAAATTATTTTTAAAGATTTATATATATATATAGAGAGAGAGAGAAAGGGAGAGAGAAAGCTCGCATGAAAGCTCACACACACGGGAGGGTGGGAGGGGCAGACGGAAAGGGAGAAAGAAAATCCTGAAACATACTTCCTGCTGAGTGTGGAGCCAGACTCAGGGCCTGATCTCACAACCCTAAGATCATGACCTGCACTGAAATCAAGAATCAAATGCTTAACCGACTGAGCCACCCAGGCGTCCCTGCATTGATACATTCTAAAGAAGGATAATAAAACAAACGATATTAAAATCTACTCCCCCCCCCAAAAAAACGCACAAAAAGAACACCTTCAATTTTACTGGAATTACTCTGACAAAGGTATCAATGTGCAAACCCTTATGAAATTGACTGCAAAGTGAAAAATGCAATTTAAGGCATTAGCTGTAGTGCATGGAGTTCCTCCTCCTGAAAATTGGAGAAGACATAACACATTGTTTGCGATATATGCAAAGTACATTAGAAAATCATTTAGTTGTGAGAAGGAAGGGCATTCAGATATTTAGCAGGCTAGTATTGAATTTCTTAATACAGTTGACCCTTGAACAACATGGGCCTGAAGATACATGTCCACTTGATGCACATTTTTGAAAGTTCACAGCAAAAGCCACAAGGCATGTATTTACAACTGCCAATCCCAGTCTCCCAGGACCCAATAGATGTCTACTGGAACAGAAGTCACACCTGCTGCCCCTGAGTACCCAGGAGACCCTCAGAGGTTCTCAGCAGTTCCCAAGGGACACAGGAAGGAAAAGGGCTGCAGGTTGCCCTGTGTGCCATAGGGGTGGTCAGGTTGAATGGCCTGGGACTGACAGGCACGAAGTTAGACTGAGATGGAGGAACATGTCCAAAGGGCAGAGACTGCAATGGACAGGGAGCCCTACACCGCCGATGTCCCTGGCCTCCAAGTCTTCCGTGAGCCGAGCTCCAGGCCTCTGGGCCAAATGCAGATCCTCCTTCCTAGCAGTGGGCTGGCCCTGTGGTCTTCCAGAGGCTGGTGCTCTCATATGTGGGCATAGCTGCTACTGGCCATGGGCTGGTGGTGCACCTCTGGGCAGATGGGGCACTGTACTGAGCCTCCAGGCTACTGTCACTGCCCACAGGCCTACCTGGGGGTTCCTGCTGCTGAGCCCAGGCCGCACGCTGTGGAATGTGGCCATCCCTGGCCAGGCCTGCAGCCACCAGGACCCCTTTCCCAGCCAGGCCTGGCCCACATACAGGTGGATATTTTATATGCACAGTACTGTAAATGTATTTTCCTTATGATTTTCTTAATAACATTTTCTTTTCTCTAGCTTACTTTATTATAAGAATACAGTATATAACCATGTAACATACAAAATATGTGTTAATCAACTGTTTATGTTATTGGTAAGGCTTCTGGTCAACAGTAGGTTATTAGTTAAGTTGTTGGGGGTTCAAAAGTTATAGGGAAATTTTCAACTATGCAGGGGTTGGCACCCCTACCCTCTAGTTGTTCAAGGGTAGACTACTGTTACATTAATTTTTCCTGTTAATTCTAATTTAACTTCAAAACTTTGTTATAAATCATGATGTAACATGACATACCTTATGAGTATATAGGGCGCTCTGTGTATGATTGCTTTTTATTGCAAGTATAAATTCTTAGACCTATAATCCAAACGTCCACAGACCCTTTCTTATATTTACTGGATAAGAGACAGTATTAATTTTATAAACAAATTCTGTCCCCACCTTGCTCTTGCCACATCCTGGATCTTAGCAACTTTACTACTAAACTATCCCCAGTTATTTTTGTGGGTAACTGGAGATGTCACAATACTTCGTCTCAACCTTCCCATTGAAGATTTGCTTCCCTCCTGAGGGATCTGCATTGTTTCCACAGCTTCCAATGCTCTTGAAAAACCATGTCGGTCTCTGATGGCCGTAATCACTCACCTCTCTCTACCAGAAGTTGTAGGCCTTCCACAGCATATCCAGGCCTGCAGTGGGCCAGAGCAGGGCAATGGAAAGAAATGGGCTCATTCCCAGCTCTTGTCAGCACTCAAATCAACATCACTTGTGACTCTAGTTTCAAATATACTCAGATTCACAAGTTTACTCATGTGGCTCAAAAACAAAACAAAACAAAACAAACAAACAAAAAAATGGCTCAGATCAAAAACTGGCAGAAATATCATGCCCTTCATTTCCTTGTCTATCTTTCTTCTCAAGCCTTCTGTACACACAGACACACACACACACTCAAATAGATTAAGAAAAAACTTGGCAACTAAACACATTTAAAAAACAATTTTTTTTTCAACCCAAACAAAGTCCTCTTGCCTCCAACATATGTGAATCATCATTGGAAAATTTGCCTCCTACCAATTCAGCAAAGAGCTAGATCTTAGATAAACTAAATAAATTATCTTTTCCCTCATGTTGTATACTGGACACCAAAAGGGAAAAACAGCATAATTCACAAATATTGCTTTTATTTTGAATCATTTTAAAATTATTTTTACAGAGTCAGTAAAAAAAAAAAATTGAGTGAATGGGTGGCAGTCCAAGGGATAAGAAATTCAGCCCTACTCATGTTCACATTTATAACTACCACAGAGGATTTATTAAAGATTGAATGAGTTAATATTCATAAAGTACCTATAACAGTATCTTGCCATAGTAAGTGTAGAGATGACAGAAGTAGCAATAGTTTGATTTGTGTTGGCAGAAATGTGCCCCTGGGGGGAAATAGATAAAAGAGAAAAAGTAAACAAAACACAATGGAATACTACACATTCTAGCCTGGTTTATGTCAATGTATTCTTCATATCATTCTTCCTAGCTAAGGACTTTTTTTTTCTTAGAAAGAAAGTGTGAGTGGGGGTGGTTTGTGCAGAGAGAGATGGAGAGAGAGAATCTTAAGCAGGCTCCATGCTCAGCATGGAGCCCAGTGCAGGGCTGGATCTCACAACCCTGAGATCATGATCTGAGCCGAAATCAAGAGTCCAACACTTAACTGACTGAGCCACCCAGGCGCACCCCCATCTAAGGATTTTGGGGTTGCTCCATTAAATCCAATCCCATAGCTGAGATTCAGGCTTATGAGGGTTGCATCAGAACAGTACACAGAACATTTTTCATGCAGCTACAAGTTACTCAGTTGTTTCTTTCAGCTCATCTTCTGATTCCAGTAATGACATTTTGCCTCTGAGGTTTTTGATGATTCTAGCTTCAGGTAGCAAGATGTCAACCATGTGCTGCTGTTGGGTTTGGTTTTGTTTTCGAAACATTCCATTTCCTCTCCAGTCTCTGACTTCATGGAGGCAATCTGAGTTATAGACAAGGAGTTTTAAGTAAACTTACACTTAAGAAAAGCTTTTAAAAGTTTGTTTTCATAGCAGTGCTCTAGTTTACAATTCTACAAGCAATGCAAGAGATTTCCAGCTGATCTGCATTGTCTATATGGACAACATAATTTCATATTTTTAATTTTTGATATTCTTTCAATCACACCATTATATAGTACCCATCTTTGTTGAGAGTTTTGAGTTACTTTTATGTCGAATGATATTTGCTAATAAACAATACAATTTCTTCCACTCCATCTTTTGTTGTACCATTATTGGAAAACAATAAGAAATCAATTTTTCTTTTTCTTCATGAAGAGATTTTCAAATCTGAGAAACCCCTGCTTATTATTTAAAGGAAATTCATTTTTTTCAAATTGAATGATAAGAATTCTGTGTGATACAATGTTTGCAAATACATATAATATTATTATGCTAACATTCATATATTCATATTTAGGAACTGAACAGAAAATAAGAACTTTTTACATAATTAGTTCTCAAAAATGGTAGAGCTTTGATTTTTTTATTGCAATGATTTCTAATGGACAAATACTGGGAAGTGCTACAGATTACAGATTTTTAAAAGGATAATGTTAATGCTTTGTGTAAGTCAGATCTAAAATGAAAGAATACGGCATATGATGTGAGTGAAAATAACAGGTAAAAAAACCAAATAATGAAAATGAGCTTGAAAACTGAAAATTATTAGTTAAATAGTTGAAAAAGATCTTCAACATTTCCTTTCAATTAACTTACAAACATTTCTGGTATTTTCTATTGAAAATTCTCATTTCTTTAAAACATTTTGATGTAATATATTGGGGTTTTGTAGATATAAATGTAGTATTATACAATCATACACAAATACAAATGTGAATATATACTTTTGTTGTATTCTCATTTTCTCTCATAGAAAATTACACTAAAACAAATCATGAGAAATCCAAATCACTCCTTATTGGGGTTTAAGTATGAGGTAACAATGGTATCACATGCACAGAATCATTATATAGCGGACCCCAGCAGGCCATCTGCAAACCTGCAGTTACAGTCATTGAAGTAGCCTAGGGATGTGAAGTTGGTGTGACTGATCTTAAGTTAACTTCTATGTCACATGCTTACCAGGTCTCCAAAGCTTGATACACTCATCACCTGAGCTGTTTTGTATAATTTGGAAATAACGGTTTACTCTTCTGTGTTGAAAAGAAATTCCTTCAATTTGATTTTATGACTTTTAGGAGCTTGACTGCACAATACGATTTAGGAAGGAAACAACGCAGAACTCCATCTATACTCCCTTGTAGACATGAAGAGAAAATTATTTATACTAGAAACAGTTACATTAAGCTAATTCTTTCCTGAGGCAATGATTTTATTTGTAAAGGGACAGGAGAAGAAGGGAGAGTAATTACAGTATCTTGTGATACAATCAAATTTAAAAAAAAAAAGACCACCATATCAACAGTGATAAAAATAACCATCATCTCACTTAAAGTCAAATGACAGAGAGAAATGTATTTAGCAAACTTTCCTTCCCAAATTCTCATTGGTAATTTTCCTTACTATTTTCCTCATCAAATTTAAGACCTCTGCTCATCATTCAGTTTGATTATGAGAATATATTATTTGATATAAGGCCAATGTAGGAGAGTATCATGAAAGTACATTTTCCTTCATGCCCGTGAAAATATTAGAAAGGTGATACATTTCCTTCTATTATTTCCAAAAAAAAATCAAAATTAAAAAAGTAAAACCCTTTCATGTGGTTCTGGCATAAAACAAAAACAAAATTAAAGCAGTGTTTTAATATTGATTGGCCATGTTGAATTTATGAATGTCCAAAGCCACATTTTCATTAGAAATATAAATACATATAGACAAGGCTTTTTTCCCCCTTTTCTTTTTTCTTTTTGGGAAAAACCTCAGGCCAACAGTACATAATCACCACACTGAAAAGATTTAGACCTCTTCCCTCTGGCAACTGGTTTTCCATTTCCTGGAGATGCTGGGTCTAGTTCTGCTGTGTGAAAGGAGTATTAGATTGCCTATAACTTTGACTTGGGTGAAAATGGCAGAAAGGTTTACTTTTTAAAAATATGCTTAGCTATTCTATAACATATAATGTGTAAGCCATACAAAGTAAAACTGAAGTCCAGAGTATTATAACATGACCTATAAGTAAAAAGATTTAGATTGTGATATTCTGCAACCTGAAAGTAATTAGTTTACAAGCAATCATATATGCTTATATATTTTAGGAGAACTACTTCAGAGTTAAAATATGCTCGTTTGTTGAATTTTTGAAAATAAGACCAGTTAACAGGGAAAAACAGCAAATACTACATTAATAAAAAAAAGTCTTTAAATTCTATTTATAGAGTTCTATTTTGTCAAGCAGAGTAGTGTGCACCAGTTAACAATCTCAAGACAGGACTCTGAACACCTTTGCCCATGGCATCTTGGTATCGCCGTCACCAAGGAAACCGCAACCCAGTCAAGCCGTGGATGGAACAATGCTTTACTTACATAGACGAGAGACAGAGCAAGATTAGCTTCAGTTGTGTGCGTGGTCCCCCATGGCAATTGGTCTGCGCTACTCACATCCTTCTTGTGTGATGGTGGAAGGAGCCTGTCCCCTCCCTGCAGAGAGCAGATACAGCAGTGGGGTTGGCCAGGGACCATATGACACTCACATCAGGCAGAGACAAAGAGAGCATCCACGAACATGAAACAGGGGAAGATATTCCCACATGAGATGATAAGTGCAGCACAGGCTGTGTGGGCTCTTTATCTTTTGATAAGGAAGTGTTCCTAGTCCAAGGCCCATTCTTATTCAGCAGAGTAGAGACAAGAGACCACATGAAAGGGACTGACTTGCAAAATACTTCACGTCACTTTCACAGATTTCCATGCCATTTCAATTGTCATTGTAATTCATGTTTCCTATTACTTTGGCAGAAATTTTTAATAAAATTACCTGGGTCTGGTGGTGTGTGTATAAGTATGAATAGATTTTTCTAAAAACTACTGAATCAAATACTTTAAAAATTTAGGACATACTTATGTTTCCTGATTATATTTTCATAAAAAAAATCCATTTTATTCCGATTTGCCAAATTATTGGCAAAAATATTTCCATTATTTTCCTTTTTTTTAAAAAAAGGCTCTGCTATTTCTCTATTTATACTCATTTTTTCATTCTAAATACAATATCAGTTACTTTTTCCTTCTCTATTATTGATAAATCCATTCAAATTTGGTTTATTTTAGTATTCATCAAATATCTAGCATTGAACATCTGACTTCTTTGTTGTATTCTTTTTATTTCATTAATCTTTGTCCTTTTTATTAATTTCCTCCCTCTGTATTATTGGACTAGTTATGGAGACTTTTAAAAACTTTTTTTTAATTAAAAATGTCTTTCCCTAGATTGGCATTTGAAGGTTTTACATTTCCCTATAAGTACCTATTGGCCTATAACACACAAATGAACCATATAGCATTTTCATTATTGTTTTAAATGTGTTATAAATTTTATCATGATCTCATCTTTGCTTATGAGTATTTAAATTGTGACTCTTCTGTTTTAACTGATTTGTAAAAATTTGTGATTTACAGATTATTACATTAAGGCTGGAGATTGTGGTCTATATCATATAATTTATTTAAGCTTGTTAAGAACAGTTTTACAGACTTATATATCATCATTTTTGGTAAGTATTTCATGAGTGGTTGAGAATATAATTCATTTTATATTTATTAGATATGTCTATTTATATCCATTGAGCTTAAAGTGTGTAGGTTGAATTTTCTATATACTTACTATTTTTTCCTAATTTTGTAGATTAAGTCTTTTGTATTCCTAACTGTTCTTTTAGAAGATTTATTCATTTGTTTGAGACAGAGTGAGAGTGGGGTGAGGAGCAGAGGGAGAGAATCCCCAAGCAGACTCTCCACTGAGCACAGAGCCCGACCTGGGGCTCAATCCCATGACCCATAAGATCTTGACCTGAGCCAAAATGGAGTCTGCTGCTCAATGGATTGAGCCACCCAGGTACCCCCTAAGCGTTCTTTTTAAAATCTACTTGAGCAATCAACTAATGAAGGTGGTATGTTAAAATCTCTCACTATAATTGTGCATTTGGACATAATACATATTGAAAATGTGTTATTTGATTGTAATGAGATAATATCACTTTGTAATTTTCTGGTGAAATTATATAGTTGGAATTATGGAGCCCCAGAGTATACTTTCCCACAAAGTCTATTTTGTCTAACATTCTAATTATCCCTTGTTGTGTAAAAAAGATCACCCCAAAACTTAGTGACTTAAAACAGTATTTACTTTGAGCACAAATCTTTAACTTGGGCAGTTTTCAGTAAGAATAGTCCATCTCTGCTCCACTTGGTTCCATCTGGGTTGATCTGAAGCCTGGGAGCTGGAATCATCTGAAGGTTTCTTCATTCACATTTCTGGTGGCTGATACTGGCTATCCACTGGCATACTAGCTGCTGGCGAAATCACTGACTCACAGCCTCCCCACATAGCTTGGACATCTGTACATGACGTTTGGTACAAAAGCAAGCATCCTGATAAAAAGGGGGTGCTATTTGTAAACTGTTCCACTTTTCAATCTTCAGGTTCCCATGCCAGAAGTGGGCTTTCCACATGTTCTCCCACTGAAGCTGTGTAAACTGCCCAGAGACTGGAAAATACTCTCATAGTCCCTCATTTTCCCCTCCTTCATGAAGCACATACTCTCCAGTAGGCTGGTCTGCTTCTCTTGCCTTCCAGTTTTTTCTGGTAGTTGTTTTTTGATTCATATCCAGGTTTTATAGTTCATTTTGCCAGAGTGTCATCTGATAGGCAGTTATTTCATTGTACTTGAAGCAGAAACTACAGAACTTGTAATATTGGATTTCGAGAGTATGTATGACAAGCATAGGTTGCCTGTGGGATTTTTTTTTTAATTTGTGAACTCTCAATTCTATTGTCTATAAGTCTACCCTATTCCAGTTCAACACAGCACTGATCATTTTATCTTTATAGTAAGATTTGAAGTTGCAAAGTGTAGTAAGATTTGAAATTAGGACGTGTCCTCCAATTTTGTTCTTTTTATGATTGTTTTATCTATTCTGAGAGCCTTGCATTTCCATGTGAATTTTAGGATCAGCTTACCAATTTCCCCAAAGCCAGCGAGATTGGTCTGGGCTCAAGGGTATAAGTTGTGCTAGCTCACATAACATGCAGTTCAGTCAAGCAGACTGATGAATCTTGGTGAGATCTCCATGTTTAAGGAGCATCTGTGTGAATCCTTTGAGAAATTTGAGAGGTGGTGTTAGATTTCTTAAGGCACTACTGATCTAGGAAAACTTTTTGTTATATTATCAGTTTGTAATTTACTAAATTCTGAAAGTAATGTCAATTTAAATCAAGAACATCACAAAGATAAGCCTCCATTACATATTATCAAGGGAGAGTTTGTTTTCTGCCTAGGGTCCAAACAAAGACAAACTTTTCTGGCTATGTTCTTCTTCTCCAAAGACAGAGGCAGTTTCCAGGGAAACCAACCAAGTGATTAAAAAGTTGGAATTTTCAGCTCCACCCCCTGACCTTGGGGAGGAGCTAGAGATTGTGTTCAATCACCAGTGGTCAATGACTGAATCAATCATGCCTATATCATGAAGCCTCCACAAAAATCCCTGAAGTATGGGTTTGGAAAGCTTCCAGGCTGGTGAACACATGGAGGTGCAGAGAAGATAGCACACCTGAAGAAGGCATGAAACTCTATGTCCCTTTCCCATACCTTGCCCTTTGTATCTCTTCCATCTTGTTGCTTTTGAGTTGTAGCCTTTTATAAGTCAGTAATCTAGTAAATAAACTGTTTTCTTGAGTTCTGTGAGCCATTCTAAGAAATTATCAAACCATAGGAGAGGGTCATGAGAATTTATAACCAGTCAGTCACAAGCACAGATGACAACCTGAGTTTTCAACTGGCAACTGAGGTAGGGGGCAGTCTTATTGGACACAGCCCTTAAGCTGTGGGTTGTGAGCTAATTTCTACTAGATAGTGTCAGAAATGAACTGAATTATAGGAAATCCAATTAATTTCCAGAGAGTTGGTGAATTGGTTGGCTTAGGGAAAAAAACCCACATATCTGGTATCAGGAGGGTTCTATGTCTAGTAGTACAGAAATAGAGTGTTTTAATTTTAGAGCTCTTTGTAGTCAACAACTAATCAGCTTACTTGATCTATAAACCCCAATTACTGTCCCCAAATGGTCTGCAGGTTTTCCCCCTCTTGTTTCTATTAAAATTAATAGAATTTTAATTTTTTTGCTAATAACCATTTTCCCTTATCCTTACCTTAATTTTTAATTGTCTTCAGTTTGCAAATGATTCAGTTATCTTTCAAACAGAAGATATGTGACAAGAGCCCTGAATGGAACTTAAGGACAAATATACACATATTATCAAAATAAAGAAATATCAACATAGTACAGTCTCACCATTTGTAATCAGTTATAGATTTCAAAGAACATGTGAAAATAAAGCAAAAAATAAATTATTACTAAACAGAGTGTCAGCATAGCAGGGAGTGGCTATCAGGTTTATAGAACAGAAGATATTTTGGAGAGAGAAGTTCTCAAAATTCTGTCCCTAAAAACTATAATACCAAATGCAAGAAAGCAGTAATAAATAGAGAGAAAGACAGAAAGAAAGAAATAGAGGCAGAGACTGAGATACAGAAGAGAGAAATGGGGAAAAAATTGATAAATGGATCAAGAGAGAGAAGGAGGTAGGGAGGAAATGGACCTTGGCTACTCCTTTGTTATGCTGAAATATTTGAGAGTTAACTAGGTAATATAGAAAGAAAGAAATGTAACATCTTAGAGTTTTCAAGTGTTGAATCAGTAAATCTTTATATCTTGATAATCAAGAGTATGAGGTGATGATCTTTTTTTAGCCATTAACAGAAAATTTAATCAGAATTTATCTGCTGTTCAATTCACTTTATTTTCCTTTATTTAGAAAGAAAAAAAACTATTAAGAAAGTAAATATCATCAAAAATGTCATGTAGTAGAACTGTGTTATATCTTACAAACAAAATTATTTGTGAATCTGCTATAAATATTCTCTTCTCATATATATTGAAGTAGTTAAGAAAGTAGACTTTTATATTTAATTGAGGTTATCAAGACAATGTGCCACTGTAACTTTAGCTTTGTATTTCAATATCAAGAGATTTAACTTACTAAAAATATTCATGCCCCATAACACACCCCTTTCCTAGAAAAATAAAACAACAGTAATAGCATAAATTGTGGTTTTGACTTCTAATTGGGGAAGTTACTGCATAGGTTTACATTTTGTAAAAAGTAATTTAATTTTAAAATAAAACTTTTGTTTTCTCTGAATTTATGAATATTTAACACTCCTAGAAGAGCTAATGTTACAAAAGCAATTAATAATGATTATTAAAAATGGCAAATAAATAAATCTTAAATAAACTTCCTTCCATATCAACTCCTTTTAATTCCATATTGATATCAATATTACAAGTGAAATAGGTTTCGTAGGTCATATAATTTCTGTACACAGAAACATAATACTCCACAGAAAAATCAGTACTAATTTTTATTTTTATTTTTTATTTTTTTAAAGATATTTTTTATTTATTTATTTGACAGAGAGATAGAGAGCACAAGTAGGCTGAGTGGCAGGCAGAGGGAGAGAGAGAGAAGCAGACTCCCCTGCTGAACAGGGAGCCTGATGCGGGGCTCCATCCCAAGACCCTGGGATCATGACCTGAGCCGAAGGCAGCCACTTAACCAACTGAGCCACCCAGGCACCCCAGTACTAATTTTTAATACATTTTCTAATATGAAGTTACCTCAGGGAAATTTCATGTCAGTTGACAAAATATTCAAGACGCAAGTACAGGGAATGCCTGAATTTTTAGAGGCTAAATGCACCATATAATGCAAGCTTTGAATTATGCTTTGCTGATGAAGCCACCAAGAGCATTTTAGTTTCATTTTATCTAATTCTGAATTATACATTCTGTTTTTTTCTATAGATTCTGTTTATGTGATGCCTATTACCATTATTTTTTGTTGGCTGAGGCAAAAATATGATTTCCCATTGTAATGGCTTTCTATTTTACTTCCTAAAGTAGATAGTAACAGTAAATGCATGAATCATAATTGAAAAATACAATGAAAACGTGTTAATATTATAATATGTTAAAAACAAAAGAAATAATGTTTGTGAGAATCAAAACAGTCCCTCTGCTTGCTGAAATTAGAATATAAAAGTGAACACTGGGTTGACATCACTGAAAAGGATGGAGTCAGGAACTCTAGAGGTCTGTCCCCTCACAGATACAACCAAATGCTAGCAAAAATTCTCAGAATCAATTTATTGCAGATGCAGAAATTACAAAAGCCAAGGGGAAAGCTTAAGAAAAAAAGAGCTTGCTACATTGTGGGGTGAGAGTTCTGTGGCATTTAAAAATACCTGCCTGACATCTCCCTCTCCCCAGATGGACTGCAGCCATGGAAACAGCAGTATTCACTACTGGTGCAGGTTGTGAGTGCCAGAGGGAGCAGCACAGACAGTGTTTGCAAAGAACTATAGTTGTGTGCTGCCTTTCTGGAGGCTACCTTAAGGACTGGCAAAAGGGCTTATCTTTGTTTCACCTAACTTTGAATATATCCAAATAGGTATATTGAATAGGCCTACAACCATTAAGGAAATAGTATTCTTAATTTTAAAACTCTCAAAGAGAAATCATCATACCTATATGGTTTCTCTGGAAAATGTTTTACATGATCTCTTACAGAAAATAAGAGGAAGGTGCCCTAACTTTTTTTTAAGCTAGTATTACCCTCATACCAAAAACAATACTAAAAAAAAAAAAAGACAAATATCTCTCATTAACATAGACACACAAAAGTTCTTAACAAAATATTAGCAAATGACTAACTCAGACTTATTCCAGAGATGCAAACGTTTTTGATTATTTGAAAAATAATCACTGTAACTCACCATATTAATAGGTTAAGAGAGAAAAATCACACGATCATATCAAATGATGCAGAAAAAAAGTTGAAATTCAACACTGACTCATGATAAAAACTCTCAGAAAAATTGGAATAGAGGGGAATTTCCTCAACTTGATAGAGTGTTTATAAATAACCTGAAAATAAAAGACTTAATGCTTTCCCTTAAACATCCAAAAAAAAGGCAAGATTTTCTGCTATCACTACATTTATTTGACAGAGTACTAGTACTAGTACTAGTACTTCAGAGTACTTGCAAGAAAAGGAAATAAAAAACGTAGAGTTCAAAAAGCAAGAAATAAAACTACCTCTATTTGTAGATGACATCACGAAATATGTAGAAAATCCCAAGGGATCTACAAAAAAGTCTTAGAAATAACAATTGAGTTCAGTAAAATTGCGAGATACAATATAAATGTTTTAAAAAAATCAATTGTATTTTCATAACAGTATTGATAAACACATAAATATAGAAATTATAGTACAACATCATTTATAATCACTCAAAAATGAAACACTTTGGTGTAAATCTAATAAAACAGGTAGAAATTTTATGTTGAAATCTACACAATTCTAATGAAAAAAGTCAAAGAAGACCTAAATAAATGGAGCAATATACTGTATTCATATATTAGAAGGCTTAATAGAAAAGATGCCAATTCTCCCCAATTGGCATACAAATTATTTTTTTTTAAGATTTTATTTATTTGTTTGAGAGAGAGAAAATGAGAGAAAGAGCACATGAGAGGGGGGAGGGTCAGAGGGCGAAGCAGACTCCCTGCCAAGCAGGGAGCCCAATACAGGACTCGATCCAGGGACTCCAGGATCATGACCTGAGCCAAAGGCAGTCGCTTAAACAACTGAGCCACCCAGGCGCCCCTTGGCATACAAATTAAACATAACTCCTATCTCAGCAAGATTTTTGCATTTACAATATTTTTATTCTGAAATTTATATGGAAAAGCGAAAGAACTAAAACAGCTACAACGACTTCCAAAAAGAAGAGAGGAATCAGTCTATACTGATTCCAAGACTTATTATATAAGCACAGTGATCAAAAAAGACATGTTCACACAGAAATCTGTTCACAGATGTTTGTAACAGCTTTATGCATAATAGTAAAAAATGGGAAACAAACCAATATCCTTCATCAAATGAAATGTTAAAAACAAAAACAAAACCCCCAAACCTGTGAGACATCCATATCACAAACTACTACTCAGCAATAAAAAAGGAACTGACTATTGACCTAACCACCAACCTGAAGGAATCCCCAGAGAATTATGTTGGTTAAAAAAAAGCCAATCCCTACAAGATACATACTGTTTGGTACTGTTTATATAACATTCTTGGGATAACAAAATTAAATCGTGGGCCAGGTGGGAGAGATGTGGGTAAAGCTATAAAAGGGCAACATCAGGAATCTTTGCAGTAATGAAATCTTCAATTGATCAATGTCAATACTCAAATTGTAATATTGCAGTGTAGTATTATAAGATGTTAGCACTGGGTGCATTTGAAAGGGTATACACAGGGTCCCTGTATTATTTATTATAGATACATGTGAATCTACAATTATCTCCACATTAAAAAAATTAGTTGAAGAAAAACAGGGGTATATATTTGATATATACCTCATTGATCAAAGAGTCCTTGGGAATGAAATTATTTCACAGAACACTAAGATGTAATTTTAAGCAAAAAAAATGTTGATTAGTTGGGCAGAAAACTATTCACAACCTATTGCTCAGTTTCCAGAACTATGACAATCCACAGACCGTTCACAGTTCCTCTGCAGAAGGATTCTACATGCCAGTTACAGTAATATACAATGACTATTATTCTAGGATTACTCCAGAGGAACTGCGATCTAGTTACCAGAGTAATTTTGCACAGAAACAGGAAACACCTAAAATTTTCAGGAGTTTTCAGTTACTGGTTTTGACTGACTCTGATTCTTGATGCCCTGAAAAATCACTGTGGTCTACTAAAAGAGAATTTATTGAATTTAGGTTTTAAAGGGTGTGTAGACCTAAAGGTGTCTCCTCCTCCATGCTGAGACCACAGATTTATCTGGTGGTAATTTTCCATTTACAGAATATATTTAGTAACTGGCAGAATCCCTGGATCAATTCCCTGACCCCAGGAATGGCAGGAAGAGATAACTGAAAGCCCAAAGAAATGTCCCTCTCAACAAAAATAGTAAAAAAAAGCAATTCTGCATCCAAGGTGTAGTTGCACAGTTGCTATCATGAAATTCTTGAACACTGCAGGAGTGGTCAATACCACTAACTATCTATTTAACATGACTATTTTGCTAAAGCAAAAACATGTGGGTTGTGGAGGAAGTCTATTTATTGATATTCTATTTGATAATCATCAAAACAACTTCATTTGATGTTACCATTTTCTTTTATTTTTTTTTAAGATTTTATTTACTTATTTGACAGAGAGAGAGAGAGAGAGCGACAGAGGGAACACAAGCAGGGGGAGTGGGAGAAGGAGAAGCAGTCTTCCCGCTGAGCAGGGAGCCCGATGCGGGGCTTGATCCCAGGACCCTGGGACCATGACCTGAGCAGAAGGAAGATGTTTAACGACTGAGCCACCCAGGTGCCCCTGATGTTACCATTTTAACCTGAAGTTAAAGAGGTATATTTACTAGAGTTAAATCAAAGCACACTTTGGCATCCAGAATGCAGTTATCAGTCTATTTTTTAAAATCACTATTGGCAAAGAAAATAAAAAATACTTTGTTTTCATATAGTAAGGACAGTAGTATGTCTTTAAATATTTGCCTCAAAGGTATGTCAAGTCTGTTTCCTGTGAGAATAAGTCAAAAGGGATCTTGATTTTCTTGATATTCCACAGAAAATGATGAAAGTCTATTTCATTGATGAGATTATGTTAATTCCTAGTGAATGGAAAGTAGAAAACATTTTAACTGCCCTTCTAAAATACAGGTCTGACAGAGGAGCAGAGATAATCCCCAGGGAACCACAGCTGTTTGACACATTAATTAAGTTGCCAAGGTTCCAGTGGTTTGTAGTATGTTGCAATATTACTTCTAAAGTGAGAGACAGGTTGATAAATCTTGCACTGCCCACCATGAAGAAGAGTCCCTTTTTGGATTCTGATGGCAATATATATCACATTTGGAATAACCTGTAAAGGTGTCAACCTTAAAAGGTGTATTGAAAAAGAAAAAGTTTTCATCTTTTTGATGAAAGATGCTTCAGTCCTATACTACCACATGTTCTATGCCATATAATAGACCCAATATTTTCAGACATGTTTTCTTGCTGACAAGGATGTTCTGCGGTCTCTGTCAAGCCCCCCAAATGAGAATCCACAGAAAACATCTAGAATTCTGCTTTCCTGTCATGCTCACTTACTCTAACAAATATTTTTATTGGAAAACCAGTTTTCCAATTTACTACTAGGCTCTGGGAATGACAAAATATCTGACTGAGGTACACCAAATGGGAAACCTAAGTGGAAATTATTGATCCACCAAAACATAAAATTGACACAAACACCATCATCCATTGTAGAATTGAAATAATATATATGAGATGCAACCAACGCTTGCCCAGAAGGCACCAGTAAATTGCACAAAAAGGTGTTTAAAACACTCATGATACCTATTCTACCACTTCAATGCCTTTTCCCTCTCCCAACTTATGGCATAATGTGGTGTTATCTACCAAAGGTTACTGCTTCTATTAGACAGGCTTCCTCTTAGAGCTACAATCTCTGAATTCAGATATGAGTTCCCTCATTGCCCCATCAGACCTAAGTATGGCTAAAGTTCTTCACTGTCACCAGCCTTGGAGTATGGCTCTGCTATTTTTGATTCTTTATATTTTACAACATTTTTGCTAGCCAGTACAACCATGGAAGAAAGGAAACAAAAGTTAAAAAAAAAAAGATTGACAAGGAAGAAATAAAAAAAATCAATGTAAAAGTGACATTATTACAAATATATGACTGTATAGTTATATAATCTGAAGAACATGTTGATAAATTATTAGAATTATTCAATTCATTTAGCAAGTTTAATGACAAAGATAATATATGAAAATCAGTTGTGTTACTATATGCCATCAATAAAAAGAAAATTTAAATGTATCTTTTACTATAGGATCAAAAATATCAAATAGATATGAATTAATCTAACAAATGTCAAGAACCCCCAAAATTAGATACAATATATATAAAATATAGAAATAATATATACATATACTATACATATATGTATTACATAGTACATATAATATAGATTTTTTTATATAACATATGTACTAAAATTTATATCTACATGGTACATTTATATATAAATACACACAGTTATACATACATGCATGCATACTTACACTTGCTTTATGAAAAATGACATTGTTGATGAGTGGAGCAAGAACTATTTAATATACAGCACTGATCAATCTGAATAACAATAAGGAAAACAACCCCTACATCACAACATACACAAAAGTCTATTTAAAGTGGATTACAGTTGTAACTATGAACAGAAAAAAATATAGAATATAATTAGCAAAATATCTCCCTGGTTAAGTGGACAGGAAATTATTTCATAAATAACACATAAAAAATGAGTGATCATAAAGGGCTATATGAAAATAAAAATGAGTAATTATAAAGGTCTTTATTAAATTATAAGGTCTGCTCATCTAAGTCTCCACTAAAAGTGAGAAAAAAGTTATAAAGTGAGAGAAAGGATTTACACCTTTTGGAATATTTAGACTAGGAAATTGAATCTGCTGAAAACACTAACAACTTGGAATATATTATATATACATGTATATATGTGATATATATGTATGTACATATGTGTATATATGACATATATGTATGTATACACAGTATATATAATATATATAAACTTAGAATATATGATATGTATGTATATTTATATATCTTGGAGATATTAAGGCAATGAGGAATAAGTCTGGGACCAACAACAGAGAGAAGAAAACAAAAAGAAAGAAGAGATCTACTCAAGATTTAGGGCTCTTTAGTCTGTTGGTTAACTATTAGTTCTTTCAAAATAGATTGTCAAAATTAGGATCTTTGATGAGTTTCTCAAGCTTTGAGCTATAATCTCAAAGCACTACACTCTTAAAGCATGAAGCGGAAACAAACCAGAAATTGAACTAGAATTATAGCTAAACAAACTCACTCTGAAGTAAGAGAAAATCATCCTAAGCTTTAACTTTTATACACATTTTTTTCATTTACAACATTTGATACAAATTTAAAAATAATAGGCACACAAAGAGACAAGACCGAACAAGAAACTAGAAGAAAAACAAACAAATAAAAACGAACATAGGTAAAACGGATAACAGAAATATCACACAGATTTTTAAATTAACAATTCCAAATAGAATAAAATAAATAAAGTCAAGATTTGGGTCTTTGGCAAATGACAGAGATATTGAGTAAATAGATGGATAAAAGGACATAAAAAAACAGAAACTCTAGTTTTGAAAAGAAATAAACAAAGCAAGAACTAAGGTAGATTCTTGTAACAGTAGATAAGAAACTGTTGAAAACAGAATTAGTGAACTGGAAGGTATGTCAGAACAAAATACTCAAAACTATGTACACAGAGAAAATGGATGAGTGGTTGAGAAAAGGGGTAAGATATATGGGATGTGGAGTGAGAAAATCCCAGAAGAGAGAACACATGACAGAAACTGTATTTAAAAATACAATGACTGAGAAAATTGCAAAATTGCTGAAAGATTTTAAGCCACATATTCAAGAAGCCCTCCAACTCTAATCAGGATAGGAAAAAAGAAACACCTAGATATATTTGAAACATTTAGATAAATAATTGAAAAAGAGAAATAAAGAAAAAAATGTTAAGATTATGGAAAAAGGATAGACAGTACTCAAGGGAACAATAGAGTGATAGCAAACTTCTCAACAACAATAAAAACAATGAAATCCAGAAAATAATGGCAGAATATCTTCCATGAGTAGAAAATTAATAATTGGCAACCTACAATTCGATAACGAGTGAAAATAGTCACCAAGAATAATGCAAAATGACATTTTCAAACAATAACAAAAACAGAATTTGTTACCAGTGGTCTTGTTCCAATGAAAATAGTAAAGTTTCTTATTCAGGCAGAATAAAACTAATTCCAGCAGCAAGTTCAGTGATGCATCAATGAATGAAAAACAATGAAAATTCTAAATATATCAGGAAATATAAATTATGTTGCTTGTCATAAATAATACTAACATCTTATTCATTGGTTTAAGTTTATTAAAATACAAGATGGCAATGATCATGAATCAGGAGAAGAATAAGTGGAGTTGAAATGTTCCAAAATTCAAACATTTTCACCATAATGAAAGATTCAGCTCAACAGGAAGCCATAACGATTAAAAATCAGTTTGCAACTAATAACCTCGCCTCCCACTAAAATAATAAAAAGACAAGCCATCGTGAAAAGAAGATATTTATAACAGGTATGTTCAAAAAAGACCCTTAACCCAAATATTTAAATAACTCCTATAAATATGTAATAATAATACCAGCTATAAATATATATAAAATGAAATATGTATGAAAAGGATGATCAGGAAAATGGAACCTAAAACTGCAGTAAACACTTTTATGCCCTTACCAGAATAACTAATGAAGAAATCTTAAAATACCCACTGTTGGCGACAGTACATGGAAGAGGAATATTGACACTCTGCAAATGTGAGTATAATTGCTAAAAACACTTTTTTATGCAGCAACAATATTTAAAATATAATTATACTTCCCTATTTTGGTATTTTTTTATTCATTACCCTGAGTAATATGAAGTTAGGATATGTAAGGAAATTAGTAGACATCCCTTTTCCCATTCCTTTTACCACAAACTGTATGCATTCTCTACTAAAAGTGTGCAAACATTATCTCTCAGAACCCAGAAATCCCCCTAATAGGTTTAGACCAAAGACATATGTGCATATATACACCAAGAGACATATACAGGGAAACTCAGATCAGCTTCATTCTTTTTTTAAATTAATTAATTAGTTAATTAATTTTGATTGAGAGAGAAAGAGAGAGAAAGAGCAGGGGTAGGGGCAGAGGCAGAGAATCTCAAGCAGACCCTACGCTGAGTGTGGAGCCCTACATGGGGCTCGATCTCACATCCCTGAGATCATGACCTGAGACAAAACCAAGAGTCTGACGCCTAACCAACTGAGCCATCCAGGCACCCTTCAGCTTCATTTTTATTAGACCAAATCTGGAAACTACCTAATTGCTCCTTAAGAACAGAATAAACAAATAAAGCCTAAAATATTAATACAACTGAATACTACATAATAATTAAAATAAATGAACTCATCTGCATGCAATATGATGAGAGACTGCCTTAAAGGCTCATTTCCCTCCCCCTTTGGGCAGCTTAGCAGAGTTGGTTTAGCTGGACTAAATCGAGAGAAAGTAAGGTTGATTTCAACATTACTGACATTGGAGACTGTTTCCTGCAATGGCCCCTTGGTATGCAGACCTTGCCCCTCTATATGTATAGTACCTAGTGGCGATCCTGGGTCTGAGGACCCTGCTATATATTTTATGCTCCTTAGAGAAGCTTGGTGTTCCCTATTGCATTTTAGGCTAACCTATAAAAATAAAAAGTGGTGTGAGGGTACCTTTCTCATTGTTTTTACAGTGTGTTGGCTGCATGCCCAACCTGATGGCCAACCTTGGGCCCAATCTGCTCATAATGTGGCCACAATGCACAAAGAACATATAAGTCCAGCCTGCACTGCAAAAAAGAGCTCACAAGATTGCATGTGTTCTACCACTTCTCTAACTGTAAGCTTTCCCAGATTAAATCCTATGTTATATCTGCACTGCACATGACAAGGATTTTGTAGCTATGATTCACTTGCTTCATCTAATCTAACAAATTGGATAAATCGCACATACATAATGTTGAGCACCCCCCCCCAAAAAAGTCACTCACAAAAATACACAATTTGGGTGATCAGTTTACATAAGTGCCCAAATAAGCAAAGCTAAATAGAGCGTTTGGCATTAGGATATTGGTCCCTTTAGGAGGAGAGGGAGTAGTGATTGATAATGAGCATCAAAGACTTCTGGAGAGCTAATAATGCCCTATTTCCGGATCTGTGGAGGTTACATGTGGAGTTGATGGGTGATGATCATTCAAGGTGTACTTATGTTCTGTGCAATTTACCATCTGATCAAACGATGCTGTTTAAAGTTGCTACATTAAACAATAGTGTTAAGTATATTTAGCACAGTAAACATGTTGCAAAGACAGTTTGCATCTCCTAAATATTCCCTGTTCTCTACTTTTCCCAGCCTGCCTTGCAGTTAATTTTGAGACTTATGAACAGAAAATACAGTGAGCAGAAGTAGCAGGTGTCACTTCTGGGTGGAGGCTCTTAGGAGCTAGTGTCTTCCTCCATCTTTCTACTGTGTTGCCATGGTGTCCTTGGAGGCCACATGTTCCAGATGGTGTCACCACCAGATGGAAGGAGGCTTCCCCACTCCCATCAATCTTTATGTGTGTGAGAAATGAACCTGTGTCACATTACACAGCTTAAACTTTCTTGAATTATGTTGACCAATGTCAACATTATGAACAAAAAACAGATCAATAAAATTTGGTTGTAAAAAGGAAGAGGGGAAAATTATACATACTCTTGCTTCTTGCTGCTCAGGATAATGAATAAACTATATTAAAGATAAAAATCTCTGGGGGCACTTGGGTGGTGCACTGGGTTAAGTGTCCAACTCTAGGTTTCAGGTGGTGATCTCAGGGTCGAGGGATCGAGCCCCACGTTGGGCTCTGTGCTCAGGGCGGAGTCTGCTTAAAAGAGTTCCTCTCTCTCTTTCTGTCCCTCCCCTTCCCCAGCCTCTAAAATAAATAAATAAATCTTTTTTTTTTTTTTAAAGAAAACTCTTGCACACTTAAATTTCAAAAGCTGTCATTGGACCAAAATTATATCTTTAAATTATCACAAGAAACACCCACAAAAAAAGCAGAGTTTGTTGTGCATGTATAGAACTTATCTGGAAGGTACACAAGAAAATGTTATTTGGTTGTTTCCAGGGACAAGAACAAATGAATGTATTATATGTACAAGCCATAAATGAGAATTAAATTTACAAAATGTTAAAGCTGATCACAATAAAAGTAAAGCATTCTCCATAGATGTGATTCCATTTAAGAAATCATTTGCAACTGCTGTTAGAGTACCTCATTAAATGTGTCTATTTATCCTTCTTAAAATGGTCTTGCAAATATTAGTGAAATATAGGTATAAATAGTATCTGATTCATTTTAAAAGGATATATAGCTGATCTCAGCAAGTGATAATTAGATATGCCAAACACTCAAGATTCAGTAGTAAAAATATTATATAAAAATTAAACTAAAATCTTCTCATATCTTCTTCATAGCTCTTCGTGTTTCAACAATTATGCTTGAAGGTAAAAGCCTAAAGGTGCACGAGGTTTAAAACACAAGTGGGAATTACATCTTTTTGGACCACTCTGACTTCCTCCAGGTAAAAATCAGTGAAAGTCCTGATTCTGGAAGTAGAAATAGGTAAATGGAACATAAAGAGAGAATTTTATAAATAACTTCATGATTTTGACTCTGTGTCAATAAAGATATAAGCTAGACATTGAATATGCATTTTTCTCTGTTAGAGTATGGCCTACCAATTCAACACAGCATTCTCAAATTTACTCCTGCAAGGAGCACACATGCAGGGGTTCTGTCTACCATGAAAACCACCTTATCAGGTCAAAAATTTGCTCTTCCGCGTGTCAGATTCTTAGAGTGAACACTTAGGAATATTTATCATTCATAGCCTTTTTGAATAGCTCCTCATGGGGTAATAATAACTCCACAAATCATAAGATTAAGGAGTACTTTTAATAATGTGTCTTCAAAATGCACAGTTTGGTAGGTGAAGCAGGCATCATAGTTCTAACACTGTGAACGTTGGAGAACATATTATCCTCTTCAAGACTTTGACTTTACATAGACTTTCGGCTCCAGCAAAAGTTAAATCTAAGTCACATTATGATCAGATGATTTAGTTTAAACTCAGAGGAAAGCCACTTCACCTCCTTCATCATTCTGGTTGCCTTTTTCTGACCCTTCTCAACCCCATTACACCTGTCTGATGATATGGTGTTCTTTCATAGCTTGATTGAGGGGTTTATTGATTATACTCACTGCTCTCCACTATTTATAAATAAGTCTGAAAGGGAGAAGGTTTAAATTTGGTAATGAAAAAAAGGCTTTTTCATGACAGCCACAAGATTTCTTTGATGGTTTATCTGATGAGCTGTCAAAGGACACTCAAACCCAGGAAAACTCAACATCTGAGCAAAAAAAAGAAAAAAACAAAAACGAAAACAACAACACAACACAGCCAGGAAACCCCAGAGGCATACCTCTAGTAATTGTATAATCCCTACTGGGGAACTGAAAGCCTTTTTGACTGACAGAATATTTTCATTTCTACCATACACAAGCAAATATATGAGAGAAAGAGCTTGTAAGAATATAGTTGAACACAAATTTTTTCATGTATATGTGTGTATATATATATTTTTTTCTTTTTCAATAAAAGCTGAGCTCAGGACACAAGGTTGTGTACTGATGGTTTACTTCGGAAGTGATCCAAAGGAACACGAGTGAGAAACATAGGCAAGTAAAAAGGGTGTGGAGGAAGGCAAGACAGGAGGGGATGTGTCACCCATTTTGCAGCTGTCGCTGGTGACTGGTGGACAGTCTGAGAAGACCTGTAAGATGTCAGAACGGTTGGCCAAGGAGCCAAAAATGGAAAGCGCTTACCCCTTGGCTTCATTCCTTTGGATGAAGTGGCCCCTTGAACTTAAACCCCAGGGGGATTGGGTTGTATACAGAAGAGTGCTGAGCTCTTCTCTTTGGGGCCCCAGACCACAGAGTCATGGGAGCCTCAGAGCAGGAACAAAGATGTACTTTGCATTAAGTAAGAGCTGCCTTGGTGCTGGCCTGGTCTAAGCCTATGTGGCCCAGCTTTGCTGCAACAGTGGCTGGTACAAGAGTTGGACCAAGAGGCTTTTGTAAGCCCTACCATATGTGTCAGATAGTTTTCTACTATAAATACAGACTTTAGCATTTATCAGTGTTTGATCCTGATTATCTGAAGAATCCCTCTTCATACTTGATGATGTGTAGATGACCTGAAAAGAAAAAGATTTTTATGCCTACACATTTATCAAGTGTCTGTAATAATTTGACATTTTACACTGAGAAAAGTATCAGTAAGTAAATATTTCCTTGAATATCTGGGGGAGCGAAGTGGTGGTCTTGGCCTTGGACCTAGTTTTCTTTCTTTTTTTTTTTTTTAAAGATTTTATTTATTTATTTGAGAGAGAGAGAATGAGAGACAGAGAGCACAAGAGGGAAGAGGGTCAGAGGGAGAAGCAGACTCCCCACTGAGCAGGGAGCCCGATATGGGACTCGATCCCAGGACTCCAGGATCATGACCTGAGCCGAAGGCAGTCGCTTAACCAAGTGAGCCACCCAGGCGCCCTGGACCTAGTTTTCAACAGATAAATCCTGGTAAAGTATTTAGTAAAGGTTGGATAATATGGCATTCTAGCAGCTATTAATAGTAACTGATGACCATCAAACTGTATAGATTGGACTTTTCCATTATCATCCTAAGTAAATACCTGAAGACTCATTAAAAGTACTGCTCTTTAAAGAGGATGACATATTAAACTAAAAACCATCCTAATGACTCAGCTCAATAGAGTGCAGCACATAAATTATATAATTATATAACCTGCCTCAGTAAAATGGGATAATGAAGTCTTAAACTGTGATTAGAGAAAGAATATCAGTGTATCTGTTACTGTTAATCTCCCATACCTCCTTTTTTTTTTTTTTTTTTTTTTTCCCTCTCAAACTCTGTCCTGCATCTTCTTGGAACACCCTGATAGATGTAATGCTAACTTCAGGGTATTTGTTGAGAGAATTAATTAATTAACATATAAATATAAAAGTCAACATATTAGGAATGTTATCCTAATGGACTTCATAGCCTACTAACTCCAAGGAAACGTTGCATAATCCCATGTTTTCCAAACTTTAGCTTTCATACGGATCACCTGTAGACCTTGTTAAGATGCATCTTGTATTAACATTTTTTAAGACTGCATACTGTCTGCTTTTCTCTTAAATTGACATTTGACATTTTCAGCCCAATATCCCTATAAGCCACTTATTACCATGCTACACTAAGTCATCCATTTTCCTTAGAGTCATTACATATAACAAATCAAAATACCATTTTTATATAGTCCCTGGAATCTCAGAGTCTGAATGAGAGCTACATTTACAGCTTTAGTCTCTTGCCCTGACATTTAAAGTCCATGGCTTTGACAGATCTTTTCATTCTTACATTTCCCAAATTGTGTGGTCCCTCCTGACCCCATTACAAAATTTACAATCTTTTGTGTGTTTCAAAAGTCACAGAAAGATATCATAATACTAATTCTTCGCAGTGATAATTAGATCTTACTCCACTTTCCTGCATTGGTATAGTTACAGTTTAATATTCTTATTCACTGTTTCTTAAAAGAGTGAAATTCTTAAAAAAAGTTTCTTAAAAATAGATTATATCTAACAGGAAGGACCAAAAATGATCAATATGCCTGCTTATGCTAATATACATTATGCCTTTTGTTTTCTTTCATTTATACACCGCGGCAGTTTGGTGAGGTCCTGACTCAAATGAATGATTATAATAATGTATTTATTAATGATTGCACAAGTACTCTATGATCAGTCTTAATTATGAATCAAATCAATAATCTGATAACAATGAAATTATGGCAATTTTATATTATGAGTTTTAGTAAATAAAATTATATAACTATATAAGTTCACCGGGGAAAAAAATCAGTGCCCTAAAATTCTAAAAATACAATGTTCCTCCAGATTAAAAAAATACAGTAATTAACTTAATTTTCTAACTTGAAATTGTCTTGTGTGGGAAGTTTTACTTTGACTTTCATTTTTTCAACTATCAAAAAAAAACCCCACAAAAAAGTAAAAAAAAAAAAAGGCACACCCACAAAGAGAAAAGTACATCTTCCATATACTGTGAGAACTGTCAGTATGAAAAAACAATTTTCAAGCAAAATTAGCCATTTTCAGTATAGATGGTTTTGGAAAAAAAATAGCTATCATATTAAAATAGTAATGAGCTCACAGTCTTTTTTAGAATTAAACGTCTAATTTAATAACAAGTGGGCCTTCCAAAGAATGTTCTAGATATATGGTAGTGATGAGATATCAATTTTCCTGTTAGGACTGCTGCACCATTAAAAGGAAAATTGCATCTTTTTTGTCTTTCAGTTACTTGAGATGGAATTGTTGGCTCAGTGTCTATGATCACCCTGGTGGTGGCTGCATGCCAGATTAGCAATATTGCAAACCTGAGTCTATCAGCTCGAGGTAGTATTGCTGGCCTGAGCCTCTACAGCGCTTAATTTAATTAGATGAAGCTTCCATTGTTGAAACTGCTGAACACAGGATTTTTGACTGAGCCAAGGAAGAATCTAATTTATTAGACCTTTGAAACTGTGCTGTGGAAGTGTTATTGTGGTGTCTCATAGCAACTGCAATGTTTGAATATAAATTCTGAATCCCAAGGAAAGCAGTATTTCAGGGATCTATCGTGTCTTTATTGCTGACGCACTAGGCATCTTTCTTTGGAGTTATGCACCCTAATATGATCTTGGTTATTGTGGGCTTGCAAGTTAGTATACAGTTTCCCATTATTATTCCACAAAGAAATTTGGTGCTGTGATGGGAGTAGTAAGCCAGGATTAAGGAGACCTACATTTTATTTCACCTTTGTTTTTTATTGCGTGATGTTGAACCTGCCATTTCATTCTAGCAGCCTCATACACGAGAAAGAGGACAGTAATTTCTCTAGAAACAAGGACTGTTAGAAAGCTTCTAAGATAAATTCTAAAAGGAGCTTTGGGGTATATAGGGGAAATGAAATTAATTTTTATTGAGCAACTGCTGCATGCTTGCTATCAAATGGCAAATGACCAAAGAAAGCAAAAAATAACAACAACAAAAAACGACCCTCAGTACTTGTCCCAAAAGAGATTCTATCCAAAGAGAAGGACCAAAAAATGATCAATATGCCTGCTAAGAATATACTTATTTTGTAATTAATTTGGAAATTAATTGGTAGATTATATTCAACTTTGGCAAAAGAAGGAACATTTAAATTTTAGGCCAAACATAAAGAAGAAAGCAACTACAGATATATTTTGTAACCTTCCTAAGAAGAAACACATTTTTTACTCTTTCTTTAAAAGTAATTAAAAGCATTTGCCTCTGGAAATCAATTTTCCTTGCACAAGACAGTAGACATACAGTTGAAGTTATAGGGATTGGGTAAGAATATTCACTGACATCACACAGCAATTGCATTTATATTTACTGAAAAAATATTTATCGACTGCATCATCTATGATTTAAGCAGTGTCCTGGATCTTGAGGATGCTGCGGAAAATAAGACAGACCTAGTCTTTATTCTAAATTGCTAATGGGATTTACAATCTAGCAGGAATACTGACACACCAAAAAAAAAAAAAATCAAGTATTACATTACAAAGGATACTATGCTGCAGTGAAGGATATGATAGAAGGATCTAACCTTGGCCGAAGAGTTCAAAGTAGGCTTCCCTGAGGAAATTACCTTTAAGCTGTTATGTGATAGGTGGATAGAAGTTAGCAAGGTGAATTTTGAGATGACTAAGTTATTATGCCTTTTTGTTCTTATTGTAACATATATGACTTTCTGTTTTTCTAGCTGGATTAGCTCTGTTCTTCATCAAGGGAATATGGCATAAATATAAAGAAAAATAAAGTTTATCTAAGGCTAAATGTCTATAGAGATTCAAATATTTTAGATTGCCTTAAAGAAAAAAAAGAAAGGTGAAAATCTTCAATGCACATTCATACTTCTTGCATAGATTTTTATCATAGAATGCAAATAAGACATTTAAGTGCTTTAAAAAATAAAACAACATAATTTGCCATGGAGAATATTTCTGACTCTAAAAGTAGAACTTGTGTTTATTACTGCTATTTTAATTATCTTTATGTTATTTAAATAAAAATTCTGTATAACATTTTGTTCTTCTGGAGATAATTAAAGGTCTTTGTTTTTAGCGCTTTGGAATTCTTTGTTATTAAGTGGCCTTAGGATGAGAAAATGGTCCCCACTAGGGCTAGCAAGAGAGTGCACAGCAAAGATCACTGAGATCCATTAACAACAGTGTTTTCAAATTTCAGTGAGCATCTGAATCACCTTGTGAACTTGCCAGTATGTCCACGATCACTCAGTAATACCAGGATGGCACCTGAGAATCTATATTTAGAATAAACTCCTAGGTGAAAATGTGTTTTCTTCCCTTCAAACCACACGTTGAGTAACAGAGTTTTAGACTTTGTTAAATATTTTAGACCTTGGTTTAGAACAATGGGAAGGCATGAAGGCATTGTAAGCAGGATAGTGACATGATGTGATTTTTATTTTTAAAAGATCATTCTATGAAAGGACCTGAAGGGACCTTAACTGGTTATTGCTAAGTAAAAGAAGCCTGTCTGGGAAGGCTACATACTTTATGATTCCAACTTTATGATATTTTGGAAAAGATAGGACTAAGAGAGTAAAAAGACCAGTGGTTGTCAGGGGTCCAGGGGGAGATTGGAAGAATAAATAAGTGGGATGGGAGAATTTTAGGGTGGTGAAACTATCCTGTATGATAACGTAATGGTGTAATCATGTCATTATACATTTGTGAAGATCAATAGAATGTACTGTTAACACAGAGTGAACTCTGATGTAAACTATGGACTTTAATAATAATACATCAGTATAGGTTCATCAATTGTAATAAATATACCACATGAATGTGAAATATTAATAATGGGGGAACTGTACATGGTGGCTGGGAGAAGGGTTATATGGGGATTATATTTTCCACTCAATTTTCCTGTAAGCCAAAAACTGCTCTAAAAATATAAAGTCAAATAATTAAGAAGAAAAAGATCACTCTTGCTACAGAGTGACAAAAAGTTTTAAAATTTAAAAAATGATGCAGGGAAGAAACTAATTTTACCTTACAATTATTTCCCAATGTCAAATCAGTACAATGCTATAATAAGGCCATTACCTGTATGCAATATCAATAACACACAAGATGTGTTCCCTTGATTCTTACATTAGTATAAAAATAAAAATACAAAACATAAGAATCAAAAGGAACAGTTAAAAAGAGTTTCACTATGCCCACAAATTTTGAACTATATTTCATTCATTTTGTACATTGTACCTTCAGTGTGTGGTTAATATTATTTAGGTGGGAGGTGATGAGGGAGAAATAAATAAAATCGTAGTATATTTAGAGGACAGACTCTAGGGACACCTGAGTGGTACGGTTGGTTGAGCAACCGACTCTTGGTTT
The DNA here is from genome assembly GCF_003265705.2 of Callorhinus ursinus. Taxonomy (NCBI): domain Eukaryota; kingdom Metazoa; phylum Chordata; class Mammalia; order Carnivora; family Otariidae; genus Callorhinus; species Callorhinus ursinus. The sequence goes on from NW_027397063.1 coordinate 25,212,839, forward strand.
CAGCCCAGGTTGTGATCTCAGGGTAGTGAGATTGAGCCCCATGTCGGGTTCCCCACTCAGCATGGAGTCTGCTTGGGACTCTCTTTTCCTCTTCCTCTGCCCCTCCGCACCACACTCTCTCTTTCTCAAATAAATAAAAAAATCTTAAGAAAAAAATGAAGATCCATGCAACTTGATGATTCACAGGATATGAGGGCAAAGAGAACGTAATGTCCAGGATCACTCATAATCAACTGATGTAAATGACCAAGTAGATGCTAATGTCTTTTGCTGATACAGAGGTTAGGAGAAAATAGTAAGTTATTACAAAGAGAATAATAGAACTAAGGGATCATGGACACATTACAATGGTAATGGTAGCTTAAGAGAGGGAAAACATGGTAACAGGTGAGGAAACATACATAAATAATAAATTAAAAAAGGAACTCAAGCTATTATTCTTGATAAAGTCAGAGAAAAATTGTGTTGAGGGTAGCTGGTATCTTGTTCTACTAAATATCATTTAAATTATTAAGTTCAGAGATGGATGCACCTTAGCTGCTAGTAAGTTCCAGTGTATAAATATAGGACTTTTTACTAGAAAAATGACAGAGGAAACAAAGAGGCTACCAGAGACTGAAAGATCAGCATGTTAAATGAGTCAACTGTGAGGATGATGAAATCATACTGATGCATGGAAAATGTGACCATAAAAATTAAGACTGAGTCAGGTATCAAGATCTTAAATGAATGAGAGGGAATATTGGGAGCAAGTCTTCTTATATCATAAGAAGGGCACAAGTCATGTATTCAAGTTTTATGAGTCTTAAAACAGTGGTATTTTTTTAAGTTCAATGGTTAGGAACAAAGACCCTGATATGTATAGGGCGAGAGAATAAAGAAGCCCTTCAAAAGAAGATTTTAAGCATATAGAGGAGGTTGCTGACCATAGAATAGGAGTTCCAGAATAGGAGTTCCAAGGGTTTGGAACGAAAAGAGGAAAGGATTTTGGGGAAGAGGAAGAACAAAGAGGTTAAGTGTATGATAGGAAGTGAAAGACACATCTACTTTGGACAGATAAAGAAAAGGAATTTCTACTTTTGTCAGGTACCAGAAAAAAAAATAAATAAAAAACAGGGGTGCCTGGGTGGCTCAGTTGTTAAACGTCTGCCTTCGGCTCAGGTCATGATCCCAGGGTCCTGGGATCGAGCCCCACATAGGGCTCCCTGCTCAGCGGGACACCTGCTTCTCCCTCTCCCACTCCCCCTGCTTGTGTTCCCTCTCTCCGCTGTGTCTCTCTCTGTCCAATAAATAAATAAAATCTTAAAAAAAAAAAACAGGGTGGAAGGGCATAGCAAATGTCACCCCCACTAATTCCAGGAGGACATAGATTCTTCTACTTTGTAAGAGAATCCCTATAGTTGTAGTGTGGGCCTGATGTTTCTTTTACTTCCTGGGTCCTGGAAGTAATCCAGCAGTGATCTGTGATAAGAAGCAAACAATCATCACGTGATCCTTCATGTTGTGGAGACAAGGAGAAGGAGGGGAGGGCACAGGAAGACAGATTCCCAAGAGCATCATGTCAATAATCTGCAATGGGACAGCCAATTTTGATGTAGTAAACACCATGCCTGCACTCCAAATGTTCTTGAATTGATGGACTGGGACAGGCCAGTACTTTTTTAAGGACTACTCCTATCTTCTAAATTCATTACAAGAATATAAAAATATGACTTGGCTAACTGGAGTTTTTCAGTTATTCTTATTTTGATTTAATCTGCATTTAATAGATTTTTGAGCTGCAGAAATAATCCACTATGAAAAAAAATCCAGTTTTTTTTACCTGTATTATCATAACATTTATTTGGAAGCTGACCTTTAGAAGATTTAAACGTAAAGAAGTACACTTCTATTTATTTTAGGTGACTCCTGAGGATTACATTACAAGTTTCTTCTATTATGTGAAGTAGTAATTCAGAATTCTCCTCATGCTGAGCCCTAGGTCATTTAAAATTTATGCTATGCACTCAACAGGAAAGTTATCAGGGTTCTGGGCTATGTGAAAATTGATAACATTCATTGATCAATGATGTATGAACTGAATCTACAACTTGTTTGTTTGGCTTCACCTGCACTTCACTGACATTTTGATTCATATTCTTGGTAATATATAGAAGAAGTCACATACATGCTGGAAAATAATAAAACCATTTTGATACTCTAATGGTATCCAATTTGTGCAGCAGTCTCTGACTCTTCATCTCATCTAGGGATCAAAATCAACTGAGTAGTTTTACATGGAACATGTTCATTAAAATTCTGTGAGGGTTTTTTTTAGGGGGTTTATCTTTTTAGTTACACAGCTATCACAAATCCTATACATGTTTGAAATGAAGATATCTATTCTCTCTATTCAGGTAATTTTACCATAAATATAAAATTATGTAATACTCAATTGAATTTTAAAAAATGGCCAAAAGTGTAAAAAATGGTTAAGATTATTGTATTAGAAAAAAAATGGAAAATCCACTCGGTTTCATTTACTATGGTCTGTTTAGGTGATTATCTTTTTGTCATGCTCCTCTTTGACTCTGTTTCTTTTAGCAGCAGAAGTCTTCAGTGCTTTTTGGACTCATTTTGTCTGTTTTATTATATATATGTCTCTCTGTCAATAGATTAATGGCTGATATCTGACCAGAGTTACTGCTAATTTTTATCTTGGCGTATCCGGTTTTCATAATGAAGTTCATGCTTATTTTCACCCTATGACCTGCGTCTTTTTCCTTTTCCAACTTGCACTCAAATCTTTTGGTACGTAATTCTCGCAAAGAATGAATATGCTACCCCTAAATCTTGAGCTGTGCAAACAGTGGGATTTAAGAATATGCCAACTTTATCCTGCAACTTATCCTAAAATGTCCAGTGGAACTCAAAACTCTGTTGCTTGTGGCCTGGGGCTTGAAATGCACTCGACAACAGGACTGACAAAATTTGAACCTACATATTGGACTTTGGATTATTTGCTTGATTATCTCTCTGTGTGTCTACATTTCTTCTCCTGAAATGACATGATGTTAATAAACATGCCTAACCTCTCTGGGTTGTTACGATGATTCAATGAGCTAATAGTTTTAAGTGCTTGAACAGTTTCTGGCACCATGTAAGCTCTCCACAAGTGCTTGCAAAATAATATGCTTACCTAACTATATATCCAGTTTGTTTGTTTGTTTATTCTAGTTTAGATTTCTTTTTAATGATATTTACATTCAACCCAACATTCTTATCCTTTAAATTTTTTTTTGCGGCGCCTTATCATTGCTTTTGTTTGCCCCTGTTTTCAAATTGCTAGTGGCTTGCATGAGTTACTCACTAAAGATTTTTCATGCATAAAATATCTCTCATATAGTTGTTTCAAGGACAAAATAGATAATATATGGTAAATACATACCAGAGTGCTGAGCATTTAGTAATGCTCAATAATTCTCATCTCGACACCCCATCTGCTTTGCTTATTTGAATGGTAAGTCTCAGCTAGTCCTGCTACTGACCAAGACTTGTTTACGACATTTAAGTAATCGTGATTTAGAGCCAGTAAACTTTGGGGCAGTAAGATCTGTTTGTACCTTCAACACTTTTGACACCAAATATGTGGGTTTTCCACACCAAGAAATTCTCCAGTTCTCACCATACATCAACTGGTTGTCCTACAAGTCCTACACTAACTACCTAGGACCAGTGCAGACCCAGCCCTGTTAAGGGCTTTAGTCCCGCAAGACCATTCCAAGTCCCAGACCTCTCATTCTTCTGGCCTATTGACTATAAATCAGGGGTTCCCTCAAGGTTTGATAATTTGCTAGAATGACTCACAGAACTCAGGGAAAACAGTTTACTTACTACTACTAGTTTGTTATAAAAGATATTATAAAGTATAAGAATAAACTGCCAGATCAAGAGGTACACAGGGAGAGGTCCAGAAGGATGCTGAGACAGCAACTTCTATCCCAGTGGAGTGTACCATGCTCCTGACCTGGGGATATATTCTCTTGGAACCTGCTTGACTTCCATTGTTTAGGGTATCTATGGAGCTTCCATTATGTAGGAATGATCAATTATTAATTCAAGCTCTAGCCCTCCCCCCTTCCTTGGCAATCAGGAGGTGGGGAAGAGAGTTAGAACCCTCTAATCCTGTGGTTGGTTCTTCTGGCAACCAGCCCCTCTCCCAAAGCTACTGAGAAGACCATCAAGAGTTGTTTCATTAGCATAAATGCAAGTAAGATTGAAAGGGGATTATTATGAATAAACTCCTCTAACCCCAACACTCAGGAAATTACAAGGATTTAAGCCAGGATCCAGGACATAAAAAAGATCAAATATATATTTCTTTTTTTTTTTAAGATTTTATTTATTTATTTGACAAAGAGAGACAGCGAGAGAGGGAACACAAGCCGGGGGAATGTGAGAGGGAGAAGCAGGCTTCCCGCTGAGCAGGGAGCCTGATGCAGGGCTCCATCCCAGGACCCTGGGATCATGACCTGAGCCCAAGGCAGACACTTAACCGACTGAACCACCCAGGAACCCCTCAAATATATATTTCTTAGTATATCACAATATCACAGGAGCTTGAATGACTATCATCTCTTATATGTGTTAAACATTATTTTCAGTTTTGGCTATCTTAGGGATTAGTTATCTACTAGTTAGGGCTCAGTGAATTTGACCATTTTCTATACTGATTATAAAATAAAGTGAAATTGGAGTGGAAAACACAAGATGATTGAAAAAAAGAGCATAACTGAAACCATGAACACAGTGAATTCAAAAAATAACTGCAGTGAGAGTAAGTGGTAACATTTTACTGAACTAATCAAGGATAGGTGGCTGTTGTCCTATAGAAAAAAAAATAAATATAATTTTTGCCAGAAACAAGAGATGCATTTGAATGAAGCTGTATTGATCTCAATGGAAACCTCTATGGACAAAACACTCAATAAAATGCATTTCTCACCCCTCACTGGAATATGCCTTTTTTTCTTTAAGTCTCCTCAAGTAGTAAGTTAATTTTCCCATGATCTCTGTATGTACAATATATGTACAAAGAAATGTATATATATGCCCAATAAAATATTCTATTTTTAATACCTATCTGAATTTGCATCGGACATCATAACTGGGTTTTAGGGTATTTCAGAAATTGCAACAATATTTGAGAAAGATATACTGCAATTGTTTTTTTCTATATTCTGATTATGGATTATGTATTACCTGCCACATACTCAGAATAAGGTCTAGGAAAGAATTCACTGATATGTTGTTAATAATGATGGCTATAAGTCATACAATTACCTTAGTGGTAGTTGAGAAAATGCAGCATATTGTGTAAGGGACATTTCAGTAAAAAAAAAAAAAAAAAACCCATGCTGATAATTTCTCACAAACTTAGTATAAAATTATTTAAAAATTAGTTTTGGGAATTGTTAGATATAGCTCATTTTGTGATTGTATACTTATTAACATCAATAGCAAATAAATGGCAATAAGAATTCATCACTTATGAAATATACCATCATATAAATGATTCATATAAAATCTCATGAACATATACACAGAATTTTTGCTTATAATGCATTAACTTATTTTCATGGGTTATACATTTACTAATATACACTGAATGCATTTATTTACTTATTTAGCAAACACTTGTTGAACAACTTGTCATGTACCTGGAATTGCTTCTGTTTTCTAGATGGTAAGCTACTTGTCTTGCAGGGGCTAAGTGTATTGTCTTATGTAAGGAAATATTTACTGCTTACAAAATAACTTAGATAGGAGATGCAAAATTACAAGATGAGAATCATGCTGTGTATTGTCCCATAAAACCTAATTCTTAAGGCAATCAAAATTAAAATAGAATAAATAAAGTTTTTTTAAACAATCATATTAATTACGTATGTTGATGTTCAGAAAATAGTAGTCACCATGTCATAAGCATTAGGAAGGAGTATGGCTTTCATAATAATAATAGTAAATTAATATATATGAGAAATGTGTATCATATCTTACAGATGTTAAGTACACAGATCCTGAAGAAATTTCTTTATTTTTTTATCTTAGTATATGAAAATATCAGGATGCCTGGGTAGCTCAGCCAGTTAAGCATCCAACTTTTGATTTCAGCTCAGGTCATGATCACAGGGTCATGGGATTGAGCTCAGCCTTGGGTTCTGTGCCGGGCATGGAGCCTGCTTAAAATCTTCTCTTCCTCTCCCTCTGCCCCTCCCACCCTGCTCGCTTGCATGCGTGTGCATGTTCTCTCTCTCTCTCTCTAGAAAAAAAAAAATCAGCAAAACTAACCCTATCTAAGGGAGTTTATGGGATTAAAAATTCCCAATTACTAGTCATCCTAATCAATGTAATCTTTCTTATTAATTTAAATTAATTTGTCATATACCATTAACATTATAGTGGGTTCATACAACAATAAACCTGAAATGATTAAAAGTATAAAAACTTGTTATTCCTTCAGATTGCAAGCATATACTTAGCACTTTCTATAATACAGAATTTTGCAACTAGTACATTCCAAATACTATCTTATGAGCGTTATAGAAAAACCTAGACAAGTTTATAAGGAATAAAATCAAAATAATAATCTTTCAACTCCCTACATAGTTGCCTGCACTTCATAAAGAGTTACTATCTACTACCTTCTTTTTAATAATATCATTTCACAACAGATATTTAAACTTCACACTTCACCCAGAAAAGCATTAGATAACCTGTCTCCGTATTAATGCAAAATACAAAGTACAAAAGTAATAGGATTGGGCCTTCTTAGGGGAAGAGTGTGGTGCAAACCTAATACCTTCCCAGTTCTTAACCATGAGGTGTAGAGCTTTTTTTTCATGGGTTGATTCATTATTGAAAGTCTTAGCTATCCACTCTACATATTTCCAGATTATGTCACTCGGAATACATTAGTTATAATAAAGAGTAGACACTGTGAAATTTTATCTCTATTGCCAAATTCAATAAAATAAAACTCCCTCGTTCTACATATATTAACACCTTTGGAAAATCTTGCTTTCCATCAATATATATACTCAGATTTGCTGATGTGTACATATTCAAACAGCATTTATTTAGGTCAAATCTATCATAACCATAGTTGAGATTTCAGAGGAGAAAAACAATTCTTACCTACCCAAACATGTCAACTTTAAGGATAAAAGATTATCTACAAGGAACAGTTGAAAAATATAATTAATAAAAAATGGTTTGTATGATCTATATCTTACTATTTTAATGTGTATTATATTTTATTTTTTCCTTTTAATATTATCGAAATATTAGAAAATATAAGAAGTACAAAGATAATTCCATGCTTACATTCTGTTTGTATCTATCACAGAAGATAATGGTTGGATGGATGGATGGATGGATGGATGGATATGTTTTGAAATAAGTAACCTTTAGCTTCCACACCATATTTTTGAATTATTTGAAGTTTCACTGTATAGCTGGATCAAATTTTTTTATCTAATCCCCTGTCGTTGAACTTGAACTTGTTTTTAAAGTTTTTCCTTTTGTAAAAATGCTACAAAAATCATCCTTTTTCTGAATATCTGAGGCATCTTTAATAATTCCTTTAAAATGAATTTATAAAGTGGAATTGCTGGAATATGCACACCATTTAAGGCTACGGGTTGATATTAGCTGATATACCTATATGCAATAATCATTTGATCTTTTGGTCAAATATTATGCTAAGTGCTAAGAATTAAAAGTAACTAAGTTACTTGCACACAAATAAACAATAACTGATAGAACTTATAGTGTGTGAGGCAGACAGATATTAAATAAGTAGTACTTAATTATAGACTGATATGCACTTAGAGCACTATGAGACCATGTGTCAAAGCAACTTAACTTTCTTAGGGAGCCTGCTCTGAAAAAATACCATCTGCATTTTCAGACTTCAGGTTGAAAGAGAGTCAATTTGGTGATGAAATGAAAACATGAGGTGATGAAAAATGCTGTGCCTTTGGAGAGAACAGGATGTGCAAATTCAAGAGCCTAGATGAAAAATGGCCCCATAGAGAAATAGGAAAAAAAAACAAACAAGTAGTTAGAACACATCAAATGGAGAGAGGTGACATGAAGCTGGACAAATAGACCAATCTCACTCCAGGTAGCACAACATAACACATTTTAAAGACTTTGGTATTTTATTTGTTTGTTTTTCCCCCCAGGAGCATTGGGAAGACATTGAAGATTTTTAATCAAAGAGATGGCATAATCATTTCAACATCTTTAAAAGGTCAAACTGACTGCAGATGAGCCCAAAAAACCCCATCTGAAAAGATTATCAATACCAGTCAACTTCTGCTATTACGGCAAAGGAAAAAAAGAAAAAGAACACTTGTGAGACAGAATCCTATTAAAGTCTTCATTTAGGGACAGTGGATCAATTATATAGGTCCATTTAATTAAATTAATATAAAAGGGAAAGTGCTAACCTAAAAATTTTGTTTTTGCCTGGGCACAAGAGAGATTCATTTATGTATTTTCTCTCCTTGATATTAACCCATGAGAGAATTATAGAGAGACATATAATGACTTCCCATTCCTTTTTCTCTTGCACCATTGGCAGAAGCATTTGAAACAGTATATTTTTGACTTAGCTGACAAATTATCAGCATTTAACACTATTAGCCCTAGTGTCCATAAAGGAGTCTAAAAAATTCCCATATGTATTTGATTTTTAAGCTGGATTTTCAGAGCTCCAAATGCTATTAGTTAGAAAATTTCTTCCCTGGTTAACATTTTTTACAGCTAATTATAAGGGATGCCCACAGATCTTAAGTTTCTTCTATCTGACCTTCCCTCAGCCAAGTCACAATTGATCCACCATCACAAGATTTAAAATATGGATCCCCCACAATAGGTCCACTTCCCCTAAGAGATCATAAGAAATACTTCCACCATCTTTCCATACTTCTTTAGGTCAGTATCTTAAATCTAAACCTCTTCAGTCATCCATCATCATCCAGACTTTTATCTCTTGTGTTTTTTATACTTCACATTTTATTCAAACTTTCATCCCTCTTTGACTCCCATGACATCTTCCACTGTGTTCTCCAAACTTCATGATGTGTCCTCGGCAAAATCGTGTTCTAACCCAGTACTTACTTCCTCTGGAGTCCTGGAGTGTAGACTACTATTCTCCAATGCCTCATTACAACACAATGGTAATCCTCTCAATTTATTACTTCAAGACTGTTGTTCCCTTTTGTCTACCTAAAGAAACCTGCTTCCTTTGAATTTTTCCATCAGTGTAACTACTCTCTAGCCTTCCTTGTTGAAGAAAACTCTCAAACCCTCAATCCCAATTGATTTACTAAAGAATTTATAATATTGCCCTTCTCTACACTACTAACTTCAGTATTGACAGAATCACTTAGTTTAATCATTAAAAAAACCTTTAAAATCCCATGTTAGTTATTTCAGTAATTTAACAAAATCAACAAACACTCAGATTTACTATATTTCAACTCTGATATCCACAGGCTGTTGTCTTGCTCTTACGTACTGATTGAGATTAGAAAAAGGTGTTACAGGAGGGAAAAACTGAGTTAGCGAAAAAATCAAAATAAGAGATTACAAATTGGGCTCAATGGAATTTTGGTTGGTGACTATAAAAATGAAAATATGAACTAGGTATATTAGTAGAAAATGATAAGACATTATTATGCACAATTTTCTTCAAACAATGCAGCTAAGTCAAACTAAATTCTTCAGTTAAGTGTTTAGTATGAAAAAAATCATTTTCTCATATTTATAAAAGAAATACAGGAGGAAATAAGAATAGTGGTGTGAGGTTTTCAAGTGTATGCTCTACTTAATTTCTAAATTTATATTCTAAATGAAGTCAGGGAAGTAACTGTAATGTTTTATATAATCACTTCTCCATTTCTAAATATTCCATGTTGATTTGCTTCCTATTGCTAGAAATACTTTCCAATTTTTTTTATTATGGTTTATAAAGAGATTCAAGAATGGACTTGAACTATTAGAATGATATGAGGAGAATAGAGAGGAAGATGTGCCATAAACTAAAGTTAGATACACCTTTTTTTTTAATACAGAAACAAAATATTTACTCATTTATTATTACCTATTTATTTTTATTATTTAGACAGATGACTATTTATTATTATTATTAAAACAAATGATTCTTTGTAAAGAGATTATTAAAGGACAGCAAAGATGGTCTCAGGACAGATTTGGAAATGTCTATAATGTGTTTTGAATGGGGATATTGCACTAATGAAGGAGTATTAAAATAAGATATGGAGGGGTGCCTGGTGGCTCAGTTAGTTGAGTATCCAATTCTTAATTTTGGCTCAGATTATGTTCTCAGGCTCTTGGGATAAAGTCTTGCATCCAGCTCCCCATTCAGTGGGGAGCCTGCTTTCTCCCTCTCCCTGCTACTCCTACCCCTGCTTACACTCTCTCTCTCTCTCTCTCTCTATCTCTCAAATAAATAAATAAATAAATCTTTTAAAAACATAAAGAAGATATAGAAAATAGAGAGAAACTAAGGAAAGGAAAATAATTAGTAGACTATTTTGTTTATAGGTGAGATAACAAGGATTTGACAAAGGCTAATGGAAGTCCTAAGGGAAAGGAAGAGACATGAAGGGAAAAATTAATTCTACTGATGATAAAACACAGAAAAACAAGGCCAAAGTAAAAATACAATTTAATCAAATATTCTGACTTGTGACAAAGAAAATGACAACGTTTAAAATATAAATGAGATCATTTACAAAATTTGGAAGGTATAATACTCTACAAAAGAGTGAACTATATTTATTCATACAATAAAATGGTCTATTTTTTTTCAAATTTAGTCAGATTGGAATATCAAGGGGTCTTGAATTATTTTGAAAATTATGAAGTCAATTAAGAATGGCCTGAATGATATGGATTTGCTTCTTCCTTGTATATTCTTATTCAATGCATCTGTGATGATATGAAATAACTATGATAGGCAATATGGGTAATAAACAACACTTTATCATTCTTTAAGCTTTATTTGAGTAGTAGCAGAGTCACAAAATTGGAATGAGTGGAGAAACAGCATAGCTATTTAATGTTCTTTGAATTGTTTATATGTATTAAATTATTTAGCATTTAATGAAATGTGCATGTTAACAGGATAAGGTTATGTGGCTCTTTATCGAACTTGATGCACCCAGGATGTAATTTTTACAGAGTAAATATTTTATAATTTTGCTGCAACCTATTTTTCACAAGGGCAATTGATCCATACTACCAAGAATCCAATAAATCCATATTCGTGTTCATAATTTTATCTTTTTAAACACAAATGTCAGAAGCATTGTATATACAGAGATACATCTGCTTTATGTTTATATGTTAGTTAAATATTGAACATTATTTATATCTTGCAACTAATTTTTTTTTCAAATCAAAAGTAACAAGCTTAGAAACTTAAAAGGTTGTATGAATTCAGAGAGAGACTTTATGTTAGTTTTGTTTGGTAAATATACAAAAAATGATACTCAAAGTGAGGTTTATAAAATTAGCATTTTTGAAATAGATCAGTAAATAGCAATTCACATAATGGTAATGAGACTCTTAAAAACCCATTGTGTGATGATCTAGATATGATTTAGTGGAATTACTTTAGAGTGATTTTTTTGTAGATGGTATTTTGATATCTTGCCTTCATTTTCACATGAAGTGAGAGTTGTAATTCTAAAAAAATAAATTTTCTGTGTTTTGGTAATGAAGTAAATTTAAAGTATCAATGGGAAGAGTAAGCTACCAAAATAATATACCTACTGGAAATAGCAATCATAGAATATTAAAGACCTGACTTTATTATCTAGTTTAACCCTCTTTGTAGATAGAGGGAAAGGGAAAGGTAATGACCAACTTCATTAATGTTAAAATCTAAACAATAATACCATCTAGTTGGGAGAACAAAAGTAAGCAAAAATAAACAAGGTCAATAGATAGTATGTGAGAAGGTAGGAAGTTCTACGGAAAAAAAAAAATAAACTGAGAAAATGGTAATAGGGTTTTCCTGGAACACAAGTTTTGCTTTAATTGAGGGCAAGTCCTTCTGAAGAGGTGATAAGAAGTGAGGAAGCAAGCCATGTGTGATACTTTCAAGCAGAGGGATTTCAGTGTCCTAAGAGGAGAGTGCTACTGGCATGTACTGAGAAGAGCACTACACAGAGGGAGTGTTCCAGCTGAGTGAGCCAGGAGGGGTATGTAGGAGATGAAGTCAACGATACCAGTGCCAGCTAAAATGCCCCGTTTTTACTCTGGATGAGATTTTTTTTTTGAGCAGAGGAAATGATTCAACCTGATGTTCAAAAGGCTAATTTTGGCAGCTGTTTTGAGAAGTAATTATAGGAGAACAATGGCAGAAACAGGACAGAAAGCTATTATAGGTGTTATCAAAACTGCTAGATATCCAAATCTGGAATTCAAAGGAGAGGTCTTCAAGGGAAGTAACACATAGCCTAACAATTATCAGAGAATTTTTATAACCAGGAGATTGAATGAGATCCTTAGAAAAGAAGAAACTATAGACAGTGAAAGAAGGGGATGGAGAATTGAGTCTAGGGTGTGCCAACCTCAGAGACTGAGGGATATAGAACATTTAGCAAAATCGACTGTGAAGGAGCATTCATAGAGAAGAACATGTAATATTGAAAACCAAGTGAAAAAGATATGAGTGATCACCTGTGTCAAATGCTTTGATAATTCAAATATTATGAAGCCTGAAGATTGATTACTGGGTTTAACAATCTGGAGATTTTTGTTGGCCTTTACTAGAGCTGTTCCAGTGGAGTAGTATGAAGAATGTGTATATGTAATGAGTTCAAGAAACAATTAGAAAAATGGAATTGAAGATAGAGGATTGACAAATGTTCTGAAGAGCTCTGCTCTGAAGAAGGCAAAAAAAAAAAAAGGCAATAGATAGAGAGGTATTTAAAGTCAAGAGAGTTTCTCTCTATAAATAATGGGGATGAAGCAAAATAGGGTATGCTTGTATGCGTTTGAGTAATATACAGTAAAAGTGAAAGATTAATAATGTAAGAGAGAAATTGGAGAAATGCTAGAGCAACATCTTTGAATGAGAGATAAAGGATAAGATTATAGTGATTCATCTTCACAGTGTTTTGTGAAATAGGTAGTATTATGTCATTATAACAGGGAATTTTACTGCTCAAGATGAGGCTCTGACATTGCCTTATATCCTCCCACCATTACTTTTATCTTTATCTGCCAAAATCCATTGCTATAAATAATAATATTGAATAGATGATGATGATGATGATGATGATGATGATGATGATGAGTAAATGGTGATAATGATCTTTCATTCCAGTCAGAGACTGAACAAGGTTGAGAAGGCACAAACAATGGAGGTGGAGGCAGGACATATCCCACAGAGACTGTGTCCTCAGTGCTTTGGAAGAGGAATAGAAGATAAACCAAAGGACTAGAGAAATCTGAAACAGAGTTGGGTTGAATAAAGAAGTGAGGTACAGAGATTAGGAGAGATTCCCTATTCCTGCTTTTCCCCAAAAATCAAATTTATTCTTGAACACAAAGAACCATTAACATTGGAGACAACTGGATAGCAGAAATCTTACCACCATCATTGAATTGTAGAAGTAGCTATTTCTAAATTTTTGGAGATCCAATACCAAAAGATAAGAGCACAACACGGGGGCGGCGGGGGGAGGGAGGAAGACCTAACCGTTACCCTTTGGTGGCACACTTTACAGCCTAAATGTCTTCTGAATTGTATTACATATAGTACTATAAAGTCCAAAAGAATATTACATGAAGTTAATTAGTAGCAAAGCCCCCAGCATAGTCCTAGTTTCCTAACCACTTGTAAAGTACTTTTTCTAGTATACCAAATTATCATTTTGCCTAGGATATTTTATATTTTATTGTGGGTTTTTTTTTTTTTGCTTATAATATTTGGAAGCCTTCAGTTTTCCCCTATTCTATCTAGCACCATTTCTTCCAAGCCTGCTGACACATGAAACCATTCTCACACCCAACAACATATCTTATTCTTATTTGTTTTATACATTTTTTTTCTTTCAACCAACATGTATTTATTGATCACTCATTGTGCTCATACTCTTACTTAGACCTGAGGGATAAAACAGTGATCTAAGTCTGAATATAACAGGAATTTCAATTTCTGAAGGCGGAGAGATCAGTCTGCACAAAGATTCTCTATGCAGGAGGAGGCATAACACATTCAAGAAATTGAAAGCATGCTGCACGCCGGAAAAGTTGACAGGAAGAGGAAACATTGTGGAGGAAGTCCTGAAAATTAATAGTATTACAAGGTATTTAGGTTCTACATTCCATGTTAAGAGATTTTATTTTTCTCCTAGGTACAGTGGAAAGTCATTGACATATTGATCCATTAATTTATTCAGTATATATTTATTGACTGATATGTCCCAAGCATGCTGCTAAATATAGAGGAAAATCAAAGATAAATAAAAATGTGGTCCCTCTTTCAGGAAACTTAAACTATTATGAAATGGGATAAAAACACTAATAACTAACAACAATACCAAAAAATCAATTTTGGCTGCGTTACCTATTCTGAAAAAGAGGCCTATGGCACTAGGAGGTTACATACTGTCTAAGTCTTCAATTTGTAGATAGTAGCTGAAGTATGAAGAGAGAATGAGATCAACTAAGGAGAAAGAATAAAATATACAATATGTAACATGGACACAGAAGTAAGCCTTCAGTAATCTCATCATTTAATTACTTTGTTACAGAGACTCACAAAGGAGGCTGTGGTGTGGCCAGAGATATAGGAGGAAGACCAGGAGAGCATGATATCATGGAAGCCAAGGAAAACATTAAAAAGGGGGGGAGGGGGACATGGTCAGCTATGCACAAATGTGAGCAGTGACTTGGATTTAGTAGCAAGAAGACCAGTAGAAACTTCTGCTAAAGCTGTTTCTATGAAATGAAGTGATCCAAATCTAGCCCGAAATGATTGACTATTAGAGCTGGCAAATAATGTAGTCACCATGCAGAGACATTTTTCTGGAAATAGATAAGTTTGTCTATTGGACAGATGGAGAAAAAGGAAATTTAGAGATTTGAGAAGATATGAAACATCGTGTGCATAGGTGGGGCTAATGAATGAGTCAGACCCTCATGATAACATCACTGTGTGATATCAAGGGCTGATTTGAAGCTGATGGTTTTGAATTTGTAGTGGACCAATCTTTCCTGTTGTTTCATTTACTCCAGCCATCTTTGGCAGCTCATGGGTTGGTGGAAATGTCAATGGTTTTAACATCATCTAGAGGGCAATTTGCAGAAAAGCCTTTCAAATGTTTCAAAAAGCCACACGCTAAACAACTATGCAATGTTAATCCTAGAAATATGTAATAATAGCATAATCATTAAGAGAAACAAAGTCATATATACAAGGGTGTTCATTAAAACATAGTTCAATATTTTATTTTGCAAATAAGACAAGCCTCCAAAATTAATACATTGTTTAAATATTTTTATTACTTCCACGTATGAAATGTTCTGTAAGCATTAAGATGAAGCCCTCCATTTTATAATGTTGGATAATTTCCTTCATGTGAAGTCGTAGTATGTGGCATATTGTGTAATATCATTTATTTGAAATGTATATAAAAATGTGAACAAAAATTTTCAAGGTTTTTATCCCAGGGTATATTTTTTGTTCTTGGGTTGTAGAATTCAAGTCAAATATTTGACCTTTTTATTAATCTGAAGTACATTTTTGTTTCATTAGAACTTGTATATATTTGTTTCATCTCATTGTTATATAAAATCCATGTGATTTCTTTAAGAAATCTTCTCAATCAATTCTTCATTTATTAAAAAGTAACAGTAATATAGTGTAAAACCATAGTTAGCATATATGTGAAATTTAGTTCAAACCTGTAAGTGGGCATTAATTAATTTCTAAGCTCGCAAAATCTGTGCTCCTGAAGTCACCTTTCACTTGGAGAATGGATTCTTTGTAAAAAGGAGTGACAGCCTCCTTATATGAACTCTGTCACCACCACCTTCACTCTTCTGGTCATAGTGATTGATTCATTGATAGTACATACATTACCCTAATCAGGCCTGCTAAAGTAATTCCCTAGAGTTTTCCAAACCAAAGACAATATAAGAGTCTTTTACATACTTTACTTTGTCATAAAGCTGCAAAAATATCACCCTCAAATGGCCAGGAACTCTGTTTCATTGCTGAGAAAATGATTTAGGAGAATTCAGACAATACTCATACTTGAAGGTCAAGCCCCTGCACTTCAGAGTTTATTTTTTATACCATTCTAACATTCTCGGGCTAGTCTAGAATTTTACCAATGGATGTCCTTGTAATTTGATTTAGATAGAAAAAAGATAATCTTCTGTTAATGAAGACCTACTACTATTTATGTAGAAATTACTATTTCACAGGAAAGTTTTATTAAGGTACTAGTTATAGGTTATATTTATATTAAAATTGTTTTTGGAAAGGTTTCAGGATATGTGAATGCTGCCCCACTATCCATTCTATTGTGATATATTTTTAAAGTTGATGCAATTAAATTTTTGCCTATTTTCTATGTTTGACTGTAAAGTGAAATTAATTATTAAATGTAATTTTAAATGTTATGTTCATATTTTTTACACAATCCATGGTTAAGTTAAAAGTGTATAAAATAATGAGTAAATGATTGAATAAATGCTTGGTTTTACCTCTCAGAAAAAAATAATTATGAGGAGGAAAAGGAAGAGGGGGAGGAGGGGCAAATGGAGGAGAAGGAGTAGAAATTTTTACAGTCTGTTTGATTATATAAATGATAAATGCTGAAAAATATTTTTTAATTTGGGAAATACATTACATAAAGTTGTATGTATTGTTTTTACTTAACGTTATGTTGTGAACCTTAAGTGTTCAAGAATAAAAATTATTGGGGCACCTGGGTGGCTCAGTCAATTAAGCGTCTGCCCTCAGCTCAGGTCATGATCCTGGGATCAAGCCTGCATTGGGCTCCCTGCTCAGCAGGGAGTCCGCCTCTTCCTCAACCCCTTGCCCGCCTTGTGCTCTCTCTCTTACTCTCTCAAATAAATAAAATCTTTTTTAAAAAAGAATAAAAATTATTTTAAGTAAGTTATATTTTTATTTACATAAAATTTAAATTCAAAAGAAACTCTGAAGACTTTAAATTTGATAATCTCTTTGAAACAGAATTGTAGCCTTGATAGCCTCTTTGAAAAGTGTATTTAAGGGGCACCTGGGTGGCTCAGTCATTAAGCGTCTGCCTTCGGCTCAGGTCATGATCCCAGAGTCCTGGGATTGAGCCCCGCATCGGGCCCCGCATCGGGCCCCGCATCAGGCCCCACATCGGGCTCCTTGCTCCGCCGGAGGCCTGCCTCTCCCTCTCCCTCTCCCACTCCCCCCGCTTGTGTTCCTGCTCTCGCTCCGTCTCTCTCTGTCAAATAAATAAATAAAATATTAAAAAAAGAAGAAAGAAAAGTGTACTTAAATTCTTTGAATTTGGAAACCATAACTTCTTGTTTTCTCACTTCTCAGTTATTTTCTTAGGTTAAATTAAACATTGGATCACATTAATGACTATCAGTCATCAAGCATTATACACACAAGGCACAATATAAAGCTAGTTAGCTAGCTACTTTAACAAAACTAGTATTTTAATTCCTGTGGAGCCAAACTTCTAAAACTTTCTTTTTGTGCTTTGTTTAGAACGAAAAATATGTTGTTTTAGTACATAACTTGCTTGGTGAAGTCCAATAAGAGATTGTAAATTATCCAATTCTCCTATGAAACAGATTTCTTAATTTATTACCAATATAGTATTTTATATGTTTGAATAAAATTGACCAATGTTGGTATACTTCCAAGTAAGTATAATAAAGGGATATCTAAGGGAAAAAATAAAACTCTATTATTAATTTAAAGACATGTTGCATTCACATCTTGCCATTTGCAACAACATGGATGGAGCTAGAGAGTATTACACTAAATGAAATAAGTCAGTCAGAGAGAGACAAATACCATATGACTTCACTCATATGTGGAATTTAAGAAACAAAACAAATGAGCATACAGGGGAAAAAAGACAGGGATTCAAACCAAGAAACAGTCATAACTATAGAGAGCAAAATGATGTTTACCGGAGGGGAGGTGGTGGGAGGATGGGTGAAATCCGTGATGGGGATTAAGGAGTGCACTTGTGATGAACACCGGGTGTTGTATGGAAGTGTTGAATCACTAAGTTATACACCTGCAACTAATATTACAGTGTATGTTAACTAACTGGAATTTAAATTAAAACTTAAAGAAATAAGCTGGGAAACAAAATAAAGACATGTTTTCTTCTTTCACTCAACTTCTGATCTCAATATAATTTTGATTTACTAATTTTCTCTCTATTCCCCACATCCTCTAAATTATTTCTCTATGAAGAGTAAAGCATCAAGTACACTGTTTTCTCATTACTTCTGACTCGGTGGCTAAATGATCTGTATATTTCCCCTAAATAATTTTTCCGTTAATAGTGTAGTTACTTATTTGACTCAGAACCTAGATAATTGCAACAATGATCTACTTTACTGTCTTGGGTACAAAAACACAATCAAGATTGCTTTCTTATTTCTTTTCCTCAATTATATGCACCACTGATCTTTTTCTGTTGGCAACGTTGTCCTACATAGCATGACTTATTTGCCAGGAGACTCAAACCAGCATATAGAAAATTCTTAGTCTATAGCACAAAACCACACTGAGTCAAATCTCATAAATAATAAATGATATTTTATCATGGCTAAGGAAATATAAACAGTTGAGACCAATCTTTAAGGACTAGAAGAGCCGAAGGGTGCCTGGGTGGTTCAGTTGGTTAAGCTCCTGCCTTCAGCTCAGGTCATGATTTCGGGGTCCTGGGATCGAGCCCCACCTCAGTTTCCCTGCTCAGCCGGGGAGTCTGCTTCTTCCTCTCCCTCTGCCCCTTCCCCTGCTCATGTGCGCTCTCTCTCTTAAATAAATAAATAAAATCTTTAAGAAAAAAAAGAATCAGAAAGCCAAGAAAACATATTATTGTTAAAAGAAAAACTAGAGAAATCTGTTTGGATACCTGACTTTCAATTCTCTGCTAGTCTGTTTACACTATAAGTCATGGTATAACTTAGTGTAGGCTTATATAACATTTTATTTAAATCATTTTAGTAGCCTCCTAAATCCATCTTGTCTCACCCCATTCATAGCCAATATATTCTTCATAGTGTTAACAAATTAATCAAAAATTAATAAAATAAAAACACAAATTTATTCTCTTTACTACTTAAACAAAGACACCACCCTCACCATGAACCAACAAATAAAAAACAAAAGACTTTCTTGAAATTCAGAATCATCCTTTTTTTGAATCACTCAGCTGGACTGATCTTGTGCAAAAGAGGATTCCACCACCATTTAATCCTAATGTGGCAGGACCAGATGATATCAGGAACTTTGATGCAGCATTTATGGAAGAAACAGTTCTGTATTCTGTGTGTGTGTCTTCTGACTATTCTGTAGTGAACGCCAGTGTGCTGGAGGCAGATGATGCATTCGTTGGTTTCTCTTACGCACCTCCTTCAGAAGATTTATTTTTGTGAACAGTTTGCCATCCAGAAACCATTAAGCAAATATAAGCCTACAATGAGATTGAAACTCCTCTTTGTGTGAATATATGTTTAACTAGTGCCTCATTTTTACATGTAATGTTAAAAACTATGAAAAAGGTATTTTCTGCTGTTTGCAAGAAAATAGGGCATTTCAAAGAGCTAAGTTTTGAATTAAAATTTCTATTATTATTTAAAAAAACAATAAACACAAAACTAGTCTCAACTCCTTGGTTTGGTTTCACACCAATAAATTCTCTTCCTAACCTACTTTTAAGTTAGCTTCACAGTCACTCTCCCAAATCCTACCCATGTAAAAATTCTTCTACAAGTAATATTATGCCTTCCAGGCTTTGGAAGCTTCATTGCCCACACTGAAATTTCATGTTCATTCAAGGGCAAGCTCAATTTTAACAACTTTCTGGCCCCTCCCTTTATTAATTGATGTGCCATTTATTACTGTTTTGTCCTCCATCCTAAAGCACCTGGATTTTATGCCGTCTCTTCAGATACTTCTTACTTAGCTGATAATGAACATGCATCTCTTCCTTCTGAGCTCAGACATACTTGTTCAGAGGTTGTGTGGTATAAATTTGTACTTGTAGATAATGCCTGTTGTACATGTACTGAGTTATAAAGACTTACTGAATGCCAGCTTCTGCATATTTTAGGGGTTGGGCTAGGCTTTGGGGTAGAAACAAGATAGGATTCTCCCCTGCAAGAAACGTTAGAAGCAAACAAAAACAAGGCAATTATAAAAATTTGAAAAGAATCTATTCAGATCCTGGTGATGTATATATGCATTGGCTTGACAGATCTGAAGAGAAATTTATTAAACTGTTTCAAAAGCCTTGAAAATATATATAACGTGATTCGGCAATTTTACTTCCTACATTTCAGAGATAATCAAAGCTGATTGCAAATAAAGTATTCTTCACATAATATGTATTGAAGGATCTTTCCAGGTAGTAAACTGAGGCAATTGCAAGGCTTACCTGTCTTCCAAGGATTAACATTCTTTGCTCCCTAAAGTCTAATGTGTTAACTATCTCTGTTCCATATAGTTAATCTCTCTTTAATAGTTGTTTCAAGTAGTGGAGTAAATCTGGTCACTATGTCTATGTCTTCACCAGCAATAGGAGACTGTTATTTTCATTTTTCCTCCATATGTCGTGACTCTTGCTGACTTAAAAAAAAATCTTTATCTTTGGTGTCATTGGTTTTCAGTAATCTTACTTTGATGTGCCTCAATGCATTTTTCTTTATGATTACCTTACTTGGGATTCTCTGAGCTTCTCAGATCTGAAATTTGTTGTTTTTCATGACTTTCATGAATTTCATGAATTTCATGAATGGGAGAATTTTACCCATTATCTTTCATATATCACTTCTACCTCATTCTCTATTATCCTTCTAAAATAAAAATTACATATATATTACTTATTTGGTATTATACTCTTATTTTCTCTGATCTGTTTTTTTTGTTTGTTTTCTCTCTGATTTTCTCATTGTGGTTCAGTTTATATAATTTCTACTGACTTATCTTCAAGTTTGCTTTCTTTGCTCTGGTGCATCCAGTTTGCTGAAATTTCTACTAAAGGAATTCTTCATTTCTGGTATCATGTTGTCAATTTTTAGCATTTTAATTTGAAATTTTAATAGCTTATTTTACTCTGAGGAAATTTCTCATGTGTCCATCCACGTCATCCACTTTTTTCACTATTTCCTGTAACATATTAATTACAGTTACTTCAAAGAACATGTTTGATAGTTTCAGCATCTGGGCTTATTTGTTTCTGGTTATGTTGACTATTTCATCTCTTCATAATGGATGGCATATTATTGTTTATTTTTTTACATTTTTGTTATATTTTTTATTACTACTGCTTATTTTGTGTGTTTGATAGTTTTTTGATGATACATGTGCAAAAGAACTGTAAACACTGAGTTAAATAACTTGTATTATTTCACATATGCCTTTTCTTTCAGGACTCTGGGAGAAGGTGTTGGTTTAATCTGGACCGTGATTGATCTTGGTTTGAGTTTATTGCTGCTGCATCTACCTTCAGCACGCCACAGTCTTCAAATCCCTGCAGCATTTCCCAGCCACTAACTGGTTTTTAATGTGAGGCCTAAAGTGCCAGATGGTGTTTCTCAGCATTCCGTTTTCAGCAAGTCTGGCCAATCTGCGGCTCCACAGACCAACTCGCTCTAGAACACTCGCTCTCCCTCCGGTCAGAGGAGGGTCTGATCAGTAGCCCTTGCCCCCCAGCAACAGTCAGAATTTGCTTCCCATTGAAGGCTCATGGGGCTGACACATTTTGTACCTATTCCCAGATGCTCACTACTCTACTTAGGCCTGGTTGGGAGCACAAATGAGTTCTGCTTTGTACTTCTGTTCCAGTCTCAGAACTCAATGGCCCTTCATGCCTGTACCAGCAAAGGGGCTCTGTCAGGCTAACTCTCCTGCTCCCTTTCTTATGGGCACTTGTTGGGGGTTCACTGAAAAGGGCTAGCGAGTGGTTGAGGACCCCTCTTGTATACAGGGCTTCCATCAGTTTAAACTCTCATGCCAGTCCACACTTGGCCTTTATGAACTCACTGAATTTTCAGGTGTTGTTTTTTTCTTATGTAATTTTTATGACTACCACCTCCTTCTATGACCTGCCAAAATCTTCCCACTGTTCTCAGAGTGGCTTATCACCCTTCAGAATTTGGACTGCCTATTGTCTTGCAACCCAAGTGTCTCTCTCTTGGGTTCACAACATATGAGTTTGTAGATTGTCCAGACTTCTCTGACTGTTAGGATGAGAATAACCTTGCCTTGTAGCTTTCCATGTTCTAAGCTAAAGCAGAACTTGTACATATCTAGTAGCTATTGACTAGAGCTCAAACATTATAAATTGTACATTATTGATTTCTGAGTATTGTGTTCTTTAAAGAGGACAGAAGGTTTTTTGGTGGTTTTTGTTTGTCTGTTTTTTAGGCAGCTATAGTACTTGTCAATTATCTGGATCCTTTTGAGGCTCATTAGTATAAGTTAAGAACAAGCTTCTCACTAGGAATAATTCAGGCTTACTCTAAAGCATGATTCTTATTGTGTGTCCACTAAATGCACCAAGAGTTTAATAAGTATTCTCCACCCTGACCAGTCTATCTCCCAACCGAGGATGAGCTCTGAGAATTGTTCAACTTCTGTCTCTAAATCCTTCTTTGCCTATTAAAACGGAACTTTATCCTACTCATCTGTAGTTTGTTATTGTACAACAGATCCAAGGGGAAACCCATCCAGGTTTAGAGGCTTTTTGCTTTTGTTTGTTGTTGTTGTTGTTGTTTTGTTTTCTGTACACCTCCCCCCCACCCCGGCACTCTAATAACAAATGACAGGTGCATCTGTTTTCCTAGCTTCTGATTGTCTCCTCAGCGTAAGGAGGCTGTTATCCTAGACTGTTACCTAGAAACTACTTCCTGGCAGAAGGAAATTGTAGGGCTTATCAGGGATCATAAGTGGATCCATTTTCCTGAGGGATTATAGTTATGTATTGCCTATTGTTTGAAGACTGAAATAAATTGGATTTTTAAAAGTGCATTTTTCCAGATTTTAAGTTGTTCATAGGACACAGATACAGTGCCAATAACTCCATCACGTCCACGAGTAGAAGACTTCTAGATATTGCTATACAAAAGGATTTTACCTCCTCTTTTAGAATTTTCTCAAAAGAATATGTAAATGTTCAAAAAGTCTTTGCTTAACCTTGTAGGTCTGCCTTGATTTTAAAGTTAGTCTCACATATTGTAGTGAAGTGGCCACTACCCATACTTTGGTTTAAGGAATCTCCTCAAATTCAGATAAAATATGAAATGACAAATGGATGTCACATTATGTAGCCTTTTATTTCAGATACATTAGATGTATTTTGCTTAATCTTTATTTTCATAAATGATGCCACTTTATTTTCTGTAGGTTGATAACATGCTTTGTTATCTGTAATTTTTATTTGTTTTTCCTGTATGACAATGCAATATTATTTTGGTATTTGTTTTTCAGTATTGACCTTCACAGATGAATATATTTTCTCTACTTCATAAGGCTTATATAACCATCGTTTTGCATGAAAATGTAATGGCAAGAAGCCACTCATCATTTAACAAATGAAGTCTGGCTCATGCAGGTAGTGCACTTACCATATTAAAACTGTCCTTTAAGGCATTACTTAATCAAAAAAATTGAACATATGGAGAAACAAATCTCTAGCACTTTAATTTAATTGTTACAGAAAATACTATGTTAACTGCTGATCCTTTGAGAAATTCAGAACAAGAGGAAATATTGCCTCTCCATAAAAGCACTCACAACTTCCTATTGAGTTTGGAAAAGCAGTGTACACACTCATCAAAAAGGCATTAATTTATTGGATCATTAGGTAAAAGGCAATAGTTATTTGAAGAGAGTGGTACTTTATCCATTTCAATTTGAAATAAACTATAGTATAATAAATTAAAGGTAAAAAATCAGGTAATTGATATCTAGTAAAAAAAAGTTCTGTAATTTAGAATATGACTATGTAAGTAAACTGAAGTATGAAATCAGTATATTGGTGGGTGAATTAAATTAAGATAGCATGAGGCTATAGATAATATTAAGCCTGAAATGTATTTTTTCACTATGAAGGCAAGTTTGTTTAAAGGTTCATTGGTGCCAGTATGGATGTGGCTATGTTTATTTTATGCATATGAATACTTTTCCCAAACTTTATTATTTGCTTTACACCCATAAAGACAAATGACCACAACTAACGTGTTATAAATACCAAGAGGTTATTTAACCTTTCTTTATCCAATATCCTGAGTAAAATTTTGAATAAACAGCACTCTACACTACTCAAGATGTGAACTTTCTCTAAATTCACATAACATTTTTTGATACATAACACAAAGGGATTTTTTTGTTTTGATACATAACACAAAGGGCTCTTAGGGGGTTTTGTTTTTTTAAGAAATTCTGTTCTTAACATAATCATACATAAATTTCTACCCAATTGTTTCTCAAACCAAATTATAATGTAGGAAGAGTCAATTACTTAAATTTTCTGTTATTGACTTTGTGATTTAAGAAAGAACAAAGATGAAGAGGAATATGGATGGCAGTGAAATTTCACGATTAGGAATTTTGACGCTTATCCCCAGCCTGACCCCAGTAAAACTCTTAGCTAGCCTTCATATTATCCTCATGTGACCCAACTATGACTCTATACCTCATTTATCCCTGGCATTAACTAAGTTTGCATACTACTGCACAGGGATATAGAAGAACAGTTTGTCCTTTGCCAAAATCATTAGTCCATTCTATAAGATTTTCCCCTTCAAATTGCAATCTAGTAGTTCCTCCAAAACTAGTTGGACTTTATTTATTTATTTATTTATTTATCTATTTATTTATATTTGTTTTGAAAGCTTTGTTGTTATTTTTTTCATTTTTTAATTTAAATTCTATTAGTTAACATATAGTATAATATTGGTTTCAGGAGTAGAATTTAGTGATTCATCACTGACATGTAACACCCAGTGCTCATCATAACAAGTGCCCTCCTTAATACTCATCACCCATTTAGCCCATCCCTTGCCCAACTCCCTCCAGCAACCCTCAATTTGTTCTTTATCGTTAAGAGTCTCTTATGATTTTCTTCCCTCTCTTTTTTTCCCCCTCCCCTAGGTTCATCTGTTTTGTTTCTTAAATTCCACATATGGGTGAAATCATATGGTATTTGTCTTTCTCTGACTGACTTATTTCACTTAGTAATTTTTCTATTTGAAAGTTAGCCTAGGATAAAAACCAGTCTAGGCAAAGAGTCCTAAGTGATATTGTCTCAAAGCCATGAATTTTATGATTTGAGTCTAGTCTCAGAGCTTTGTATTGAGATTTTTGAATAAAGGTCTTCAGTAAATATAATATGCAGCCAGAATATTCAATATGCACCAAAAAAGAAAGATCATTAGAATTTTTTTCTTCTTGCATTTATCTTATAAGCATCTTATTTATAGATGAATTGATAGTGTTAATAGTTGAGGATGTGTTTACTTAATGTTCCTGAAGTTTTAAATTAACAACTCACAGTTTATCAATAATTCTTATCTGCTAAACTTTACATGCAATGCACCACTTACTGGTTTTAATCAGCCTCTTTAATACATATTGTTATTATTATTATTTGTTTTTTTAAATTTTTTTAAAGATTTTTTTATTTATTTGACAGAGAGAGATCACAAGCAGGGGGAGGGACACGCAGAGGCAGAGGGAGAAGCAGGCTCCCTGCTCAGCAGGGAGCCCGATGTGGGGCTGGATCCCAGGACCCTGGGATCATGACCTGAGCTGAAGACAAAGCTTAACCATCTGAGCCATACAGGTGCCCCTATTATTATTATTATTATTATGTTAAGGATGAAGAGATAGGAGCTTAAAGAAGTTTAACTTGAAAAAAAAATTGTACATACAGGTAGTTAGTGACAAAACCGAAGTCTGTCTGACAGTAAAGACTTGCTCTTAGTCCTCATAATATGTTGTCTTTGATTTTTCCTCAATGTCAATATTTTACTGAATTAAATTGTTGTTGTAAAATGCTAACTGACACAGAGTAGATGCTCAATTCTGAATAGAATATTAGTTTCTTTTCACTCTATTTCACTTTTTGGACTCATATAGATTGAAAAACTTATATTCTGCTCTCAGGTAAGTACATTATGAATGAAGTACATGAACAAAAGAATCAACTAAGGGTTTGCAACAGCACTTGGTTAGCTCAATAGTTATTGGAAATCAAGACTTGTTTAAAAACAAAATATTATTCACCAACATAAATTTGAGAAGAAGTGTGAAAATAACAAATAACTGACTCTTGATCATGTAGAAGCTGATTTATGACGTGACATGCAAGTATCTTGTAGGTCCTTTCTGATATATGTTTGTCATCTACCCTTGAAATGTTATTATTTGTATTTTTGAGTAATCTAATTTTAATTAGAGAATGGTTAAACATCCTTTGAATGTACTGATAAGTGAATTAGAAATAATAGTCCATTTGAAAAAAAAGAAATAATTGTCCACTTAAAATCCCTTTTGATAAAACTTTCTGAATTTATAAATTATTAATTCCAAAAATTCTCTGATTGGTGAATCATATTATATACTATTATGACATTGTTGTGAAATTATAGTTTTTGGATTATAGCACCTTAATATGGTGATTTTAGTGTCCTTTCTAAGAAGGCTCCTTTTGACCTTTATCTTTCTGCAAAAAAATGTGCACAACTCTAGACTTATTTTGTCTCCCTGTTCATATTTTATTCTCTTTTAAACTGCTTTACTTACATAAATCATTCTCCTTAGATTGGATAGTAATAATTTTTTATAAGACAGGAGCAATTTGATAGGCAATCCAATCTTATTTTTGCAAGGTTAAAAAAAGGCAGGTGTCTTAGAAATCTGTCTGAACTAATTTAAGTGATCTCATTTCAAGTGTGACCCAATCAACTCTCTTATCTACTATCAAAATTCCAATGCTTAATAGTTGTTCAGAGAATAGAAATATTAATTGCTATTTTTTAGCTTCTCTGAGCCATATGTGCATCTATTATCCTTGATACCTCTACCTAGTGATATCTTGTAAATTGACATGCTTTTCATTAAAAAGATATAGATTCTATAGATACAGTAGTCACAAAACATTATAGAAAGATAAATAGAATGTTTACAGCGACTAGAGAAATAAAAAGGGAAATTTGGTGACTATAAGAATAAAGTTTGGAGTCAAAAAGCAATGGACCTGAAGCCAAAATCACTTCTTAATATCTTTAGGATATTAGACAGTTATTAAAATTGTTTTTAAAGCAAACAATTCTTTCTTTATCTGTGAAACAGATCTAATAATGTACTAGATAGGGGTTGTCTAGCAAAATGCACGTGTTCCCGCCTCCAGGAGAGGAGTCCCCACTGTATGGAGGACAGCAAAGAGCATACAATGCCTGCATTCCAGGAGCAGCAGTCCCAGGGTATCAACCCACTGCATGCATTTGCAGGTGTCAGGGTCTCCAAGAAAGTTACAACTCACACAGACACTGGATGGAACAATGCATTCAATAAAGAAGAGACAGAGAAATATCAGCTTCAATAGTGAGTATCTGTCTGCAGTGGTCAGTGTGTCTTACACAACAACTCTGGGAGATGGTCGGTATACCCTGCCTTTGTGCTGCAGGCATAGAACTTCATTTCCTCCCTGCTGGGAACAGATACAACAGTGGGATTAGTCAGGTGCCATATAATGCACTTGCCTTTAGCAGAAAGAGAAAGTGCACCTAAAGCTGAGAACAGCAAAAGATATTCTCAAACAAGTCTTTGTGCCCAACACAGTCTATACGAGGGCTCCTTATCTTCATGTAAGGAAATGTTCCAGCCCCAGGCCAGCTCTTAGGCAACCATGCAAGAGTCAGCAGGCTGTGCATGTCTGCCTTCACTGACAGACTTCTTTTGAATAGTAAAGTAATATATGGGATATTTAAAATATGTTAATAAATGGATAAATATGTACACCTGCATGTGAAAAAATGTTATAAACACACTTGTTGCTTAAATTAATTTATAGTTTTTATGAATTTAAGGTAAAATACCAATGGAATTTTCTTTGGAACTTGGAAAGAAATGATTCTAAAAATTATATTACTAAAAGAAATATCATAAATATCATGAAATATTGACTAAAGCAAAAAAGGGACAGACTGGTCATGACAAAACAACATCAGTAATGATTTAAGAATAATGAAAACAATTGAATGAATCAGTTTCCATAGGAAAGAAATATATGTATGAAGGAGAAGGAGAGGATTAAATTGTATTAAGAGAATAAAAGGGCACATGGATTGAAAGAATATTGTTAAAATGTCTTTACTACCCAAAATGATGTACAGATTTAATGCAATCCATATAAAAATTCCAATGAAATTTTTTACAGAAACAGAAAAGATATCCTAAATTTGTATGGAACCACAAAAGACCCCATATAGCCAATGTGATCTTGAGAATAAACAAAGCTGGAGGCATCACACTGCCTGATTTTAAACTATATTACAAAATTATAATAATCAAAACAGTATGGTACTGGAATGAAAACAGACACAAAGACCAATAGAACAGAATCAAGAGCCCAGAAATAAGTACATGCATATATAGTCAACTGGCATTTGACAAGGCCTCCAAAACTAGACAATAGGGGGAAATTAAGTAGTACTGGAAAAACTGGATATTCACATTCAAAATATTGACATTGGACTCCTACCTTATGCCACTCACAAAAATTAACTCAGTGTAGATTAAACTGAAAGAGAAGACTTAAACCCATAAAACTTGTACAAGATGTTGGTCTTGACATTGGTCTCCACAGTGATTTTTGAAGTTAACACCAAAGCACAAGCAACAATTGCAAAAACAAACAAGTATTACTACATCAAACATAAAAAAAAGACCTCTGAAAAGCAAAAGGAACAATCATTAAATGAAAAGACAAGCTATATAATGGGACAAAATAATAACAAGCCACACGTCTGATAAGGCACTGATATCCAAAATAGTGTACAACTTAACAGCAAAGAAAAAAAAATGGACAAAGGACCTAAATAAACATTTTTTCCAAAGAAGATATTCAGTGGCCAAAAGGTACATGAAAAGGTGCTCAACATTACTCATCATCAGGGAAATGCAAATCAGAACCACAATGAGGGGTGCTCGGGTAGCTCAGTCTGTTAAGCATGCAACTCTTGATTTCAGCTCAGGTCATGATCTTAGGGTCCTGGGATCGAGCCCCATGTTGGGCTCTGCACTCAGCACAGAGTCTGCTTAGAATTCTTTCTCCCTCTCCATCTGCCCCTCCCCACAACTCATGCTCTTTCTCTAAAATAAATAAATATTATCTTAAAAAAAAAGAAAAGAAAAACCACAATGATATATCAACTCACACCCGTTAGGATGGTAATTATTAAACAAAAAAAAGTAATGTGTTGGTGAAGATGTGGAGAAAAGGGGACCCTGGTATTCTGTGGTGGGAATTTAAGTTATTACAGCTGTTATGGAAAAGAGTATGGAGATTACTCAAAAAATTCAAAAATTAGAACTACTCTATAATCCAGCAACGGATATGTCACAAACAGGTTAACTTTATATAATAAATATTTTATGAAATTAAATATACTTGTTTATATATGCCACAGTGAGTTGCTTTATAATGAGTATAGATTTTCAGTTATACAAGATGAATGTGTCCTAAATATCTATATTTCAACATTGTACCTATCGTTAATAATACTGTGTTGTATACTCAAAAATTTATTGAGGATAGATTTCATGTTAAATGTTCTTACCATAATAAGAAATACACAAATGGATATAAATTTTTGATTAAATATCTGTTAAAAAGGAAATATAAAAGAGAACAGAGGGACAAAGATATTGAATATATAGAGTCCACATTTATCAAAATTCCATTGGCATGAACAAGGATCTCTATATTCTCGAAAAATCTAATTATGAATGGTTTTGTTCATACCTCTCAACAGATAAATGTAGATATATTACTATCTGCTTTATTTGTATATCTACATTGATTACCCCAAAATTTTTAGCTTATATATGGTATAAAAATTAAATGAAAAACATTTTAAACAGCAGAAGAATTTCTGATATTAACACATGAAAGAAAACCTTTTTCTTAAATGCTTAAGTAAGTTCATAGAACTATCTTTTAAGCCTTTATTCAAAATAATTATAGTAAAATTTTAGTGACTGAAATTTCTTTTTATTATATTGACTTTAAATAAGACTTGGAAAATGAAGTGAATGTTTAGCTACAAGCACATTTTATGTAGAAATTTTATCCCCTACAGTTTCTTAGCCATAGCTGCTTTCATAAATGCCTTATCAACTATAACATAGTAAGGTCCTTTTGTATCATTAGATAAAGTAACAAGTCAAATAAAAACTAGATACTAGTTTTTGATACTAGATACTAATAATATTCACAAGATTAATTTTATTTTATTCTGCAGGGAAAAGATTTCAAGAATATTTAAAATCAAATTAAAATACAAATGTACTTTTCTACCTGATACATAGCTCTAATACCAGAAAACATTATTGCAGCTAAGTATTGATAGGTAAGATAAAAAGTATAATAAATGATATTTTTGGAAAAACCTATTCAAAGTAAATGATTTTGTTTGCAGTTGACAGTGATAGAACGATCAATGTTATGTTACAATTTCTGTTCCTTCATTTGTCTTTGTGGGTAAAATGAGGACTGTCAGAGACTGGGAGGGTCAAGCTCACAGCAAATTTAATGTGACACATTTTATCTCTGTTCTGAACAGGGTTTCACAAGATGTAATATTAAATGTACAGAGCACTGGTGTTTAATGAAAAGTTTGTAATTCCTTTTTGCTTTTTTAATCTTGACAAGATCATAAAGTAGACACAATCTAAGGAAAAGAGACTATAGTCTCAGCAATAAAGTCATGGATGACTTCTTTTTCTCATTTGTATCCCTGAATGCCTTGACACTTTAATTAGAGTTATGAGTTATCAATTATCATTAAGCTAGATAGATATTACCAGTCCATATATAGAACATTATAAAACATGAAAATATATTAAAATTGTGTGCATTTTATCTGTAAGTCCTTTCTTTTTTTAAAAAAAGATTTTATTTATTTATTTGAGAGAGAGCAGAGTGAGAAAGAGGGAGCATGAGCAGGGGTGAGGGGCAGAGGGAGAAAGACAGACAGACTCCCCGCTGCGTAGGGAACCTGATGCAGGGCCTGATCCCAGGACCCTGAGATCATGACCCTAGCAGAAGGCAGACACTTAACTGACTGAGCCCCTGTAAGTTCTTCCGATCACTGAAAAAGCATAGCATTTCACATCATGAGAAATTTAGTAGCATTTCTAAAAGTAACAAAAACTAAAATTTTTATAGTAATTTCTAAGCTAGTTATATGTATCCATATATTACCAGTTCATTACAAAGTTCGACCTAATATAAATTAGTGATTTATTTCTGTATCTCAGTATCATTTAAAAATCTTTTTATTATTGCTCATTGGCAATAGAAGGAGCTTTGCTAAAGTAAATTTAATTTTAAAAAATCAAACTACTACAATGACTCAAAATGTTTCTCTCATTTGACATTATTTTTAACAGAACTTTTATGAAAGTCATGTTTATAACGTAATTAGTAAATTTTCTAAAATAAAGATATCTAGGGACACCTGGGTGGCTCAGTTGGTTAAGCATCCAACTTTTGATTTCAGCTCAGGTCATGATCTCAGGGTTGTGAGATCAAGTCCTGCCTCGGACTCTGCATTGGGCATGGAGCCTGCTTAAAATTCTCTCTCTCCCCCTCTCCCTCTACCCCTCCCTCTCTCTCGGTCTCTCCTTCTCCAAAAAAATTAAATTAAATTAAAAAATATCTATACATCTATATATTATGGGATAAACAATTATTAACTATGAGTTGGTATAGCCAACTCTGGAACAGTGTTTGGCAGTTTCTTATAAAGCTGAAGACACACTGACCCAGGAACCTCATTTCTTGGTATTTACTGAAGAGTTATGAAAACTTATGTTCTTATAAAAACCAGTATACCAATGCTTATAATAGTTCCATTCATATTTGCCAACTGGAAACCATCTAAATGTCCTTTCATTGGCATAAGAAGATACAAACTTTGGTATATCCATACAATAGAATACTGCCCAGCAATAAAAGGCCATGGGCCACTGATTCACACAATGTGGGTGAATCTCAAAGTTGTTTTTCTGAATGAAAGATGCCTGGTCTCAGGAAGTTAGAAACCATATGATTCCATTTATGTAATATCCCTGGGGAAAAAAAAAAAAAAAACTATAGGAAGAGAAAACTAATCAGTGTTATTAGGAATTAGGAGTATGTGAAAAGTATCACTAAAAGGGATAGCAAAGAGGAGGTTTTATGGAGTGATATAACTGTTCTATATCCTCATGTAGTCACCAGCAGTGATTCTGCTAAAATGCATGAAACTATATATAAAAAAGTCAATTACACTGTATGTTAATTTAAAATAGGTATTAAAATATTGGCTGATAATATTAATAGTAACAAGAAAAACAGTTTGAGGAGAATCTCTAGATTTTTTTCTCCATGTGAATAGGAAGTCCTTGGTCTCATTTTAAAAATATTTCGTGGACTATTAACATTTTTCTAACTGTAAAATCATTTTTTGATAGAAATGAGGGTTTGATTTTTTTTATAGGATTTTATTTATTTATTTGACAGAGAGACACAGCGAGAGAGGGAACACAAGCAGAGGCAGAGGGAGAGGGAGAAGCAGGCCTCCCGCGGAGCAGGGAGCCCGATGAGGGGCTCCATCCCAGGACCCTGGGACCATGACCTGAGCCAAAGGCAGACGCTTAACGACTGAGCCACAGGTGCCCCAGGGTTTGATTTTTTTTAATTAATCAAATAGGATGACAGTTCTAGTGTTTTATGATTTCTTCCATCTGTGCAAACACACTGGTGATCAGGGTTCTGAGTATATAAACCGAAGTAACAATTATAAAGCAAATCAAATTACTTGTATTCCTTATGTCTGATGTGATAACTTGACCACAAAGAAGAGAGAACAAAGTTTGCAGATATGAATTGGGTATCTTTTCCACTCATCTTCTCTTTTTTTTACAGCTCTGCACTGTAGTCTAGATTAAGAAATCAAAACATTCTGAATCATCTGTTGAAAGGTGATAAACCATACCTTGCTGGGTTGTTGTGGGAATTAAATGAGAAAACATACCCAAACACACCTGCTCACAAAATGACATTTAGTGGAACCAAATAAGTAGAACTAAACAACCAAATAGAAAAGGTAAGTGAATGTGAAGCCACAGTTTTGCCCAGAGACAAAAATCAAAAGCCTTTCAAAGAAATTTCAAGCAGGTTATTTTGTTCGAAATGGCAAAATAGAGAGAGAGAGAGAGAGAGAGATTTGAACTGAGTTTCAACATAAATTTTCAGAGATGTGGTATCATATGTTTACACATGGGGGCGGTGAGGGAGGAAAGGGACACCCACCTCACCAGCCAGATCAGCTGAATCAACCCTGGTGATCAGTGGGGAAACAGATGTCGCAGCCAGATCGCCCTCACATCCCCGCCTCATATAGTCTCATGGCCGCTGTAGTATTCAGGAAAACAACCACCACCACAATAACCACAAACACAAAACAAAACAAAACAAAACAACTGTTTTTATGACCTACATTTATCTTGCAGATTAAACTTTTTTTTCACCTTTCGTCCCTTGCTCCTTGTTTTCCAGCTACAATGGCTTTCTTCCTGCCTCCCAGACATGCCCTTCTTTCTACTGGACCTTTGAACATGTCTTGTCTGGAACACTCTCTCTATGATTCTTAGTCTAGCTGATGCACTGTCATCCTTTAGGTCTGAGTTAAATAGTCCCTTCTTAGGAGGCTTTCTGACAACCCTATTGAGACTGACTTCTTGCAGTTACTATCAAGTCATACTCTATGTTTCATTTATATGGTTTAATACCATCCGCAATTACCTAAGTTTTTACTTACATTTATGTTTACATATGTCATTCCTATAATAATATAAGCTTCATGATGTATCAATAGTTACAGTACTTAGAGGAATGCCTGTCATGTGGAAGAGAGATATTTGTAGCATTAATTTTGTGTTGAATTCCATTCACTTCTAATTTTCTACCGGATAGCTCAGCTTGAACAACTCTGAGTATATACAAGGGAAAAAAAAGAAGAATGCATCCGTTTTTATTAGTGTTTATAATGCAGGGAGAAAAAAGTACAATGGTTAAAATGTGCTCAATCAGAAGTTGATTTCTCTGTAAATATCAAGACTATATTTTTATCTGGGAAATTTGAGTTCAGTGTGAATTTTGCCCTATTTAATCCACACTACTAGCTCACCTAAGTTTTTTGATTTTTTTCTTACAACCTAAGTATGCCCTAAACTCTAAATTTAGTTTCAAATGCACCTAAATTTTCACTGTAATAATACATTTTGCTGTGCAAACGAGAGAAGAAAATTCTACAATTGGTGACACAATTCTCAAAAATATGATCTCCTTTTAAAGTATTCTGTTGATGATACTACAAGTGGTTTAATCAAGAAATTGATTCAGGGAATTGGCTTCACAGACAAGATAGATCAAATTAATTATTTGCTCAGAATGCACTACCTTTGATTTTTCTTCCTTAGGGGTTAAAACTTTAATAAATGAAATTTACCAAAGGGAACTAAATCTTGTGGGTTCCTTTGCTTGTATTCTTTGGCATGAGCTTTTTAGAGAGACAGGACTTTATCCTCCCTTTTTGCTTAACACGCTAGATGAATCTGTCTGTCATCTCTTTTAATTTAAACAGGCAACATTGAGGATTCTTAACAATACCTCTGACCCCTGAGAAACAGGATATATAGCAGACCATTAATTAGTTGTTTGGAGTGAAGGAATATGGCACATCGAATACCATGCATCTCTGCTCCATTGCACAGTATACCCACACCACGTTGTCCATTTATATTTCTGACGACTACCAAAGAGCCAATACCCTTGAGAAACATCATAAGTTACCAAGTTTGATTGATGTACATTAGGCAGTCAATGACTTGTTCTATCTGGAGTATTTTCCTTTCTGCATGAAGGAAAGATGGTCAAAATATGTATCAGACCTTGAATCAAATTAAAGCCCAGAAGATTTCATTGCAATGCTGCTTTTTGTTTCATACATAAATTTACATAAAATTGAGTTACTTAAGATTTCATATCTGTTTCAATTTTCCTTCCATTCTAGACATCCCCAAATGAAAAGCGGTTTCATAGAACACTGCATTAATTGTTTCAGGATAGTGACACAGTCAACTCAGCTGTTTTCTACTTTAAGTTCAGGAGACACTATTATTCTTTGTGAATTTTCCCTAGTTCTAAATTTATAAATTATTCACATTCATAGTCACTAAAAGAAACATGAACAAAGAATGTTATCAGGAGGCAGCAAAATGATGACTGGAAAGCCTGGACTTTCCTTTAATATTTTTAGGAATCGTTTGACCTTCCATGAAGGGAATCTCCCTTCCATAAAATCATTCCATAAGAATTAATAATTATAATGCTGAGTATCTTAAAGAGAGATACTTTTAAGTCACCTTTTAGGGTTGTATTTTGTTATGACACAATTAAGTTTTAAGACTATAATGTCAGTACCTTGTTATGTTAAGAAAGTCCAATTTATTAGAGATATTTAAAAGTTTGGGACTAAGTTAGTTCTTAAACACATTTATAGAATGCCACGTTACCCCAACTTAATGACTTACCTACATAATGAAAATCTAGAGACGTGGCAGTTATGGGAAAATTGACTGCCACTCTTAAAATGTCATGTTTTCTTTTTTTACCCCAGTTAAATAATGCTTACATAGGTAATTGTAGATTTTTGTCTTAAATGGTTTATGTCAACCTACTAAATTAATCCTTTATGTACTCAATTGAAATTTAAACATACCCCTGTTGGGGGTGTTGTTGTAAAAGGAATTCACTATTTTTGGCTGTAGCCCATTTGCTGGTCTTTTTCATCTCAATAATTTGATCAATTTCTATACAGTATTAGGAAAAAAACTGTTAAAAGTTGTCAGGTAGATCATCAATTAATTGTTGTCTTTTGTCCTGTGGTAATCCCTAAATTCATTAAAACCACTGTAGTACCCAGTTTTCCTATTTATTTTGTAATACAGTTCTCTCCTACAGATACATTAGCCAGACATTTTCTTTCCCCTATAATGATAACGTGCTTTTGAATCTTTCATTTTGATGTTTAGAGACCCCTTAATTCCTCTTGATGCGATGGATACGTGTCTTTTCTGTTGAAACATAACCTAAGGGAGCAAATGTACTTTTTTTTTTATTATTCAAAAAGGTTAGTCTTTTACGCTGCTAGCTCATTATCTGTTTCATTCTGTTCTGTCCTTCAATTGAACTGAATAAAAGATGCTTGGAAAGATGAATCTTAAAGAGCAGAATAAGTTATCCTTTCAGGCAAATGGAATTCAGCTCACACTTTACTACAAACTCTGGAAGATGGTATAGCATCCAAATTTCAATGTGCTAAAATGTATTTCTCAAATATGTTAAGAATTAAAAATAATTTTAATGTAATCTA
Organism: Callorhinus ursinus; assembly: GCF_003265705.2. Classification (NCBI taxonomy): domain Eukaryota; kingdom Metazoa; phylum Chordata; class Mammalia; order Carnivora; family Otariidae; genus Callorhinus; species Callorhinus ursinus. The sequence goes on from NW_027397063.1 coordinate 25,249,838, forward strand.
ACCTCCGCACCAGCTATTGCTTAGAGACGTGATAAAAGTATCCCGATTAACAGGGGCTGGGGAAGCAAGAATAAAACAAAACAAAATAAACAAACCAAAAACCCTGAGTAACCTATATTTGAGGTTTACAAGGGCCCAAGGCTGAAAGTTATAGCCCATGAACTCTTCACCTCTTTTCGCACTCGCTAGCCGTCTGACCTTAAAATGCAGCAAAGGAGGATTCTGTGTTCAGTGTTCTCACACATTCTGTCATTTTTTCCTCCTAGATTTTGATGAACTCTAAGGCAGTTTTATGTCCTATTTATCTTTGTAGCCCTGGGGCTTAAGATAGTGGCTTGCTCTTTACGTGCTAATAGAAGGAGTGAAAGCAAGGAGGAAAGGGGGATGTATGAAAGGGGGCAGGTAGGGAGGAAGGGCAGGAAAAAACAAACTGGCACAAAAGCCTACCTGCTTCAGAACATTATTGTGAAGATAAAAGGATAAAGTGAAGGTGGAATGTCTGCAAGAAGAAAGCTTCCTAGTAAAAGTTAATATTAGTTTTTGTTGTATTCCAAACATTATTTATTTATGACGTCTTTCTCACAATACCCCTATCAAGTTGGCATTATTATTTCCATTTTCCAGATAAGAAAATCAAGTCATAGGTAGGAGAAGTAAACCTTTTAAGGTAACAGAGCCAAGAAGTGACAGAGCTAAGATTTTAAAGCAGTCTAACTAAAAAATACATTATTCTAATACTTCCTCTAAAAATTACTGCTGTTGTTTGATTTGATGCTGAGAAAATTATGTGTCCACATTAGTTTCAATCAAACTAAGTCACTGAGGTAAGAATTCATCAAAGTTATTTCTGTTTTCCCTTCAAACTTTCTATGATTCAACAAGAAAGAAAGAAGAAACAAGAGAAACATTTCTCCTGCCTTCTGAGCCCATACTTACGAACTCTCTGTGGTTTTAAATGTTTTTATTTATTTATTTAGAGATGAGGGAGAGCACCAGGAGGGGGAGGTAGAGGAAGAGGGAGGGAAAGAATCCCAAGCAGGCTTGGAGCTGGGGATAAAACCCTAAGGGGCTCATTCTCACAACCCTGAGATCATGACCTGAGTCAAAATCGAGAGTTGGACGTTTAACTGACTGAGCCACCCAGGTAAATTAAAACCCCCGTAGTTTTAAATATTTATTTTGATCATCACCATGTCCCAGATGCCAAGCATGCATCATGAAATTTCTCACTTACCAAGCCTAGCATCAATTATTATTTTTTAAATATTTACATCAATTTTTTTTTTCTAGAGTTACTCAAATGAATTTATTTGGTAGTGGGTAGCTCTCTCGAAGAAGTCATTTTCGAAGTAGCAAAAGAATAGTTTCAGCATACCCTGAAGAAACTGAAAATAAATCACCAACATTGTATAGTTTAGCTCTCTTATTTAACTATTTTAGGTCATATATTATAATATGATTGTGTAGACTTGTCAAGCATAAGATGCAAATCCATGCTTTGTCTCTAGTCCCCAACTGCCCCCCAGCACCCCTCAGAAGGGTGCGAATGTAGTCTCTATAGATGATAAAGGAAAATGCTATAGCTAGATTGTCTCCATTACATTTTAATTCACAACCCAAAATCTATGTCATGGACTGTCTAATTTCATATGCAAACATTTCCTCTGTAGTGGATCATTACCAGTCCAATAGCATACTAATTCTGTACAAAGACATAGTTTAAAAAATAAGTGATTCCAAATAGAATTCAAGCCACCTTTGTGTCCCTCCCCAAATTAATTCCTTTCTCTCTATCTTCAAAAAGGACCATGCAATTAAATTTAAGCCTTGCATTCTTAGTTTTAAAATAGATTTGCTTATACCCATAAAATTATGGCATATATTTTTAATATTTTAAGATTTATAAGAATTTATTATATTGAACGAAGCCTTCACCAACTTTTCCTATTCAACATTGTGAATAAATTCCATGTTCTTTTAAATATGTTCAAATTTCCCCCATTAAATAACTAATTAATTTATGAATAAAAACTTGGTAATCTCTCTTTCCTCTTCAGCTACACACTTATCCCTTTCTTCTCATCTGTTAAATCTGTAAAGCATTTTCTATAACTTTTATCTCACCATATCCTCACCTCCAACTTACTTCACCTCATGTTTTCACTGGTCACTATAGTTCTCACTAAGACGATCTATTACTTTTGCTACATGCAAAGGATAAACTTACATATCATTTTACTTGAATTTTGTACATCATCACAAATGATTATGACTCCTTTCTTGATACATTCTCTTCTGATCAGTTCCATACCACAGATAATACAAATATTTTATATTTTGAACTGGATCTTTAAATATTTGGTTCCCACCTATTCTTTCCTTTTATTGATAATCACAGATTCCCTAGATTAGGCATCTTGAAACATCTTGAAAGATTCTTAGTAAAAAAATAAAAAATGATTCTTAGTAATCCCTATACAAAAAATGGTTGGGTTTGTGACCAAATTCCTAAAACTCAATGCTTACATCTTTTTGACCCACTGTTTAGATCACCCTCCTGGCACCTTAAATTTTTTTTTTAAAAGTAAACAATAACCTAAAAAATAATTAAAAATAATAAACTATCCAAATTGTGACAACTTCCATTCAAAGAAATTTCTCTAAAAGCCTATCACTAGAGAGCACTATCAAGTTTTGAATTTGGATGGTAGATTCAAATGTTTCTCTTCTGAAGCTCTTCGGCCTACATCTCACATAGTGGGAGAAATAGATCTATTACCCCAACCTCAATGTATTAGACCAGAAAACATGTAAGAATTCAACCAAAACTACAGGAGCTGGATCTCCTGTAGTCACCGTCTCAGCAAGTCACCGTCTCTGAGACGACTTCGTGAAGAGCGCTAAGAGCACTACTACGAGGCAGCCAAGTGGTCATGGCAGCGACATTACCAACTCAGATTCCTCACTTGAAAAGCATAAACACTTGCTCTAAAAACGGTTACCAGTACTCACATAAGTATGGTTTCATTCAAAATGAGCAACAGCTATACTTCCACAAAAAGGCAAAAACAGTTAATAGTATAGAATGCATACCCCTTAACAGTGGTGTGATCTTTAAAACTACACATCCTCTTTGACCCTCAGTTTCCCTATTGGCAAAATGGAAACTATGGTAGTACTTAGTTGTTTGAGGTGCTGAAAAATATTATTAATTTCAAGCATGTAAATGTTTAGCCCAATGCTTAAATCGTAATAAACTGTCATTAAGTGCTCACTCTTACTAATAGTTCAGTTTGGCAAAGACTGTAACCCAACTTCCCTGGATAGATAGAGAAATAGTATGTATTGCTCTCCTACAATGTTACTTATCCTTAAAATAATATGCAAAGTGTGGAATAGCTGTAGCTCTTCTAGGCAGTCTTAAGAAGCCATGTAAATAAGAGATGAAATATAAGAAACAAGCAGGATTTACTCTTACGCAAATAAAAGGAAGCAGATAAATGCATTTTTCAAAATAAACACACAAACAAATGTGATCATATCTTCCTGTATGTAAGAGATTCCTGTTACCCTTAGATTTATTTCATTTATTATGTTATATTCCTCTTTGGAGAAATAGTACTAAGTAAAAACAAATGAATATATAAGCAAAAAGCATTGTAGACTCTGCAATAACTGGGGCTCAGGTTTGCTTTAAAAAAGAAAACAAAATAATAAAACCAGTCAACCAAGCACACATTAAAAAACAAAACCAAAAAACACAGAATCAATTTTCAAGAGAGTACAAGCCCCAAAGAATTTAAGTTGAGAATACTACAAAACTTCTCTGAGTTATTTATTTATTTATTTATTTAAAGATTTTTATTTATTTATTGGGAGAGAGAGAATGGTAGAGAGAGAGCATGAGAGGGAGGAAGATCAGAGGGAGAAGCAGACTCCCTGCTGAGCAGGGAGCCCGATGCGGACTCCATCCTGGGACTCCAGGATCATGACCTGAGCCGAAGGCAGTCGCTTAACCAACTGAGCCACCCAGGCACCCTCTCTGAGTTATTTATGTTTATTGATCATGGTTATATTTGCAAGTGTGATTTAGAGCAAATAATATTCCAAGCAATTCAATTTGTTGCAGAAGCTTACTTTTTGGTGTGATTTAGAGCAAATAACATTCCAAGCAATTCAATTTGTTGCAGAAGCTTACTTTTTGGGGTGCCTGGGTGGCTCAGCTGTTAAGCATCTGCCTTTGGCTCAGGTCATGGATCGAGCCCCGCATCGGGCTCCCTGCTCCGCGGGAAGCCTGCTTCTCCCTCTCCCTCTCCCCCTGCTTGTGTTCCCTCTCTTGCTGTGTCTCTCTCTGTCAAATAAATAAATAAAATCTTAAAAAAAAAAAGAAGTAGCTTACTTTTGTAGGTCCTCCTTTCACATTTCATTCATTAAATCACCTCACTATTATTGGGAATTTTCTCTAAGACATCTTTTCATTGATGAGCAATAGCTTTCACTATTCAGACAGAAATTTATTGAGATTATTATTTGTCTTTCATGTCACAGCTCAGTTGCCTTAATAATGGACATTTAAAACAACCTGGAATTATGCCAAGAAAACAAACACTTCACATAGTTCTACTAACAGATATGTCTAGTTAAAGAGCATATTTCTAATATATTTACATTTTGAAAGCGTGTAAGTGTGATGTGTGTATATATGTGTATTCTTTCTGAAGAAATATTATATCTTTAGGAAAAAAGAAAAAGGGATAATATTGAATAATTCTAAAAATTACATTTCTATTTTAAAGAGAGGATCATCTCAGTAAGTCCACAAAAAACTGTTAGGCAATGTAGTCATTCCTTACATTTTTCACTGTATATCTACTGTTATGATAATAACTCTGTATTATGTGTTTTCTTTTCTACTACACATCAGTACATTGAAGGGAGAGATTATGTTCTATTTAATACTTGGTGCCTGGTAAGCATAGCTGACAGCCTTGTGCCCAAGTTATGTGCCTATTTATTTTTACTTTGGTACAACTAAAATCAATTAAGCCATAAAAACAGATTTAGCACAGAGAGTTTTTAAAAAGGAAAAGGGGTAAACTATACCAGAAAATATGAACTAAAAAGAAGTCACACCAGGGCTCTTATAATTCAGAAAATTGTCCAATGTTTAAAAAAATATATTTTTTCTAGAGTTAGAAAATGCATTTGTTATGTTGATTATTATATAATAATTAGAAAAACATATTAGTAAATGTCCTTCACTTAAACTTTAGAAAAAAATAAAATATATTCTACCTATAGTTGTTTATTTTCTTGTAATAAGGTATAAAAGTAAATTATTAATAAATTATTTGCTAACAATAAATAAAGAATGGGGTGAAAGGTGATTAATATCATCCAGCTTTCTGCTGAACAGATTTGATATGGAGCAAATGTTGGACAAAGCACCAGTTAATGTATTATTTTAGAATTAGACTCTTCTCAGTCATCAGTTTTTTCAAGCTCATGCTATGGCATGGTTGTTTTCAGAACAGCAGTCATCATTCAGAAATAGAGACGTATCACTCTCCTGGCAAAAACCCTCCCCCAAGTCCACAATTCACTCAGGCCCTTATCCTGGCATTCAAAGCCCTGCCTGACCTGTTTAGGGCTACCTTGTTGAGGTACCTCTCCTCTCTCCATTAACCAGGCCTCAGTCACTGGACCCTTTCACACCCTTGAATCTGCCAATCATGCTTCTAACTCACTGTGTTGACGTGTATATTTCCTCTGGTTTGAATTTTTGTCCTTAATATATTTGAATCTTTCATGACTTCATATAGATCTCTGCTCAAATGCTTCCTTATCTAAAATAGTACCCTGATCCACCCTCACTATAGCCCATGCCACTAAGCAGTTTTCTTCTTCTTTGTAGCTCTTATTACCATTAACATATTATGTAATAACCTTTTTATGTTCTGTTTGCTCCCAGTTGAATGTTAACTGCATGACAGCATGGATTTATTTCTCAGCTCTATTTGCAGCATCTAGAAAAGTTCCTGGCACATAGGGCCAAATAAATAGTTGTTGAATGAACTGAATGAATGAGTAAACGAGAAGATCATCATTAAGAACTTTCTAAAGTGTAAGTATTCAAAGTTAACCCTTAAAGGGAACATAAATCTCTAGATAACAGGTAGATAGAAGATGAAGATCCTGTTGTTTTACCTATTAATATTTTCATAAAGATAGACAAGAAAAAAATTTGTACTGAGTAGCAAATACTTGCAAAATAAAATTTAATTAAAAAATAAAAATTAAATTAAATCTATCTGTAGGTGATTAAAATACTTCTGGGAATCTGCTAGTAGAGGTCGAAGTTATTTCACGGTGAAAATGATTATGCATAAATTCTTTATCAAGTGCTACATTAAATTATTTATATATACTGTATAATTTCATAGTCTTGAGGCACTTCCTTGCCAAATTAAAATAAACTCAAGAAACTATGGAATAAACTCAAGAAATTATATAATTTATGTTATGTGGATGTCATTCTAATTTTTTTTAACTTCTTTTCCTTCCTACATAAGTGAGTTGCTTAGTGGAAAGAGGAATTTTCAAATCATCAGATCATCACTGAAGACCAGGGAAGTGATTCCCAGCCAAATATGTGAAAAGTGTGGGAGTCTGACTATAAAATATTATGGTTTGAAAGCACCAAAGTGACTCCACTGACCAGCAGTCGTAAGTCCCATAATTGAAAAACAAAAAAGGGAAAAGGAGGAAAATAAAAGATATTATTTTTATAACTTTCTCTCTGTCTCTCTCTCCCCATCTCTCCCTGTCTTTGTCTCCCTCTGTTTTTCTCTTTCATTCACACTCACGCACACACACAGACTCATTAATACATCCTGGATTTGGGTGATGCCTCCTGAAAATCAATAGCCAGACTATGCTGGAACCTGTGGGGAGCATGAAACCTGAAACGCTATGGAGTAAGTGGTCAAGGCAGCAGGAATAAAGGATGCCCTGGGGAGAAAAGGTTAACAGTAATAAGGCCAGTAGCACTGTCCCCTAAGGCTGGTTTGAAAGAAGATCCCTTGGCTTCCTGGATTCAGCCTGTTAAGGCAGCCAAAATTAGGTTGAGCCTGAATAAAAGTAAAATCCCTGGCCCTATCATCTGCTTACAAACTGATCTCTTCTCTGCATAAACGATGGAATCTCTAGGATGTTGAAAATCACAATGCATATAATCTCTTTCCTACTGTTTTCTCTCTGATACTGAATAAGGTGTGGAAGATTTATACAATCATTGAAGACTTCCATTATCAAATGAAAAATACCTCTTTCTATAAATTTGAGCACACAGAGAAAACACAAATAGAGCCATATGAAAAAACTCTGCAGGTTTAAATATTATAATTAATAATAATGTACTCCACAGTTAATATGAACCAAGTATTATTTTAAACATTTTATAGCTATTAAGTAATTTATTTATTTTCAAAAAATATTGATTAATAAAATTAATATTTAAAAGCCAAAGTTAATTAATTCAAATCTCTATTTTTTAGTCACATATATATATGGATATATATGAACAGACATAGACAGAGTTACACATATATAGGCAGATACTTACTTTATAGGCAAGCGATAGTTTAAAAGAAAGTAATGTTAAACATGATAAATTATGCCTAAGTTATATTTAAAATGCTAATTTAAAAAGAAAGGCATATAATTATAGCAAATATAGGTAAGTCCTCCCAAGAAAATCAATCCAGGTTAGATAAAAAGACAAACAGGTAATATATGAGACAGATTTTTCCAATTTACAGGTAAGAAAGTCAATGCAAAGGAAGCTATGTAAGTTGCTCATGGTCAAAGGGCAGAAACAGAATTGTTTCTACTCAGTTTCCTTCCATATAAAAGACCTCTATATAAAAAGACTCAGGAAAAGAAGCACAAAACTGTAGATTCGAGATAAATGTCCCCAAGCTCTCAAAACAACAAAATAAATTGCTACAGAAAACTACAAAGTAATATAAAGAATATTAAAAATCCTATTTGCATTATAGAGAAATTTTAAAGGACATTTGGTTGTTGGAAAGATAGCAATGTGGGTACCAAAAGAATACTTAGTGATTTTAAAAATGTAATTTTTTTAAGTATATTACCAACAATAGTAATAACAGCAAAACTAGAGCCAGACTATAAAAATAACATCTTAAAAAAAACTGAGAGGGGCACCTGGGTGGCTCAGTTGGTTGGGCGACTGCCTTCGGCTCAGATCATGATCCTGGAGTCCCGGGATCGAGTCCCGTATCGGGCTCCCTGCTCAGCGGGGAGTCTGCTTCTCCCTCTGACCCCCCGCCTCATGTGCTCTCTCTCTCTCACTCTCTCTCTCAAATAAATGAATAAAATCTTTAAAAAAAAAACTGAGAAAAGATGAGAAACTAGGAAAATGGAGGTAATATATTAATAGGTAAATAAAATGGCAGGCAGAGGAGTTGGAATCTTCAACCTCTATTCAATATTTTTAACAAAATATCACATTTTTATTAACTAAAGAAAGCTTCAACACTTCAAGATAAAAGGGTCCACAGAGTTCCAATAGCTCAGTCAAAATAAAACAAACAAATGCCTATACATAGTCAAACCTTGAAATATGATTCTACCTTCTAATTTAAAGATATGTTAGACAAAAGTGAGAATCCGGGTTATTACACTTCTATTTTATAGCATAAAATCTAAAAGAAAATAAAGTGGCATACACCAGATGTAAAATATATGCAAATTTGAAATAAATAATACAATCAAAGGGTAAGGGAGAAGGAGAAAGCAATAAAGCTTGATAAAATTTTTTGTTGTGCATTATTGGGAGATAATAGGGAGTCTCTTCTTTGTCTCTTGTTCCTATAGACATGGATACAGATCCAGATACAGGTATATTTAGACACACATGCAGATACTTAGTTTATAGGTAACTGAAAATAAAACAGAAAAATGTACCTTTATTCCAAATCATGAGATAAGATTTAAAACAGAAAAATGTTAACAGTGAAGAAAAATATATAATTGTGACAAATGTAGGAAAATTCCAAAATAACACTACTCCAGGTTACAGAAAAAGGTGATATTTTAAATTCATGTTTGAGATTATTCCTTTGTTAGAAAACATCAACAAAAGGTATTCCAAAGAAAATTAATGACCAATTTCACTTATGAATATAAATGAAAATAACTATAAAATATTTTCAAAAATATCCAAGATTATAAGAAAATAAAATATATGAAGTCCAAGTAACATTTATTCTAAGAATATACATTATGATGCATAATTAAATGACTTTCTGGAGTAAGAGTTGAAGGGAAGAAAATGGATGTAGATCAAGCATATCCATAGAGGCTGAAAAACCATTTGATATAATTAAACGTGCTACAGAGGGGGGAAAAATTGGTGAGTTAAGGGGTCTTAATAATTGCATTAAATCTATCTGAAATCATCAGCATAGATGAACTATTATACCTGAATTTTCAAATTCAAATATCTACAAGTCAGGCAGGGAGATAAAGTATAAGATAAAAATTAAAGAGAAAGAGAGTCTACATTATACTTAAAGGATTTTTTTTTTTTCATTTTACTTCATTATCTACTGGCCAAAAGATGCCCCTGTATGAGAGGGGTTACCACTTATTTATTTCTGCCATCCATTTCTCTGTTCTCTAGAATGTCTATTAATTGGTTTTTCTGAATGAATCTCTCAAACCTTCTCATTTTTATTTCAAAGCATGTGTTTTTCTTTATATTCTGGGAGATGCCCTCAACTTTGTCTTCCAGCTTCTCTCCTGATTTTTTCTTTACTTCTAGCAGTCAAAATTGTAAATTTCCAGTATCCACTTTCTCTGCACAAATTTTGTTCTCTTTTCTCTTGGGAAAAGAGTCTGCCATTATTGAATGAATGTTTGATCCACAGGTTATAAACCCTCATCTCTAACCTCAAATTCATCAATGTGAAAACCCCGTAATCAAATGTGATCTAAGAAATTTCTTTCTAAGTGCTCTATGCATAAACTGCTATTCATCTTCCCACACTGATTCTCAGACATCATGAAAGGAACTGATTCTCCTTCATTCCCACTCGACGTTCTGGGCCTCTCATGGGACTCAAAACTCTTCAGTGATCTTTCCTTCCAACCATGTCCTATCAACTCCTCTGCACTACCATTCCATCCCGACCCAGATGCTTTAAACTTTGGCCACCCTTGGGTATCATGACTCTGCCATTTCATCAGTGAGGTAAATAAATATTGGCATTTCTTTCCGGGAGACTGAGTGAAAGACTGAACAGCTAGTTTATTTTGTTGTTGTTGTTGTTTGGGGGTTTGGTGATATATTATTGAATACTCCTACTTATAAAACCAGATTCTTGTCACAAATTTGAGTGTCCTCTAAACAAGAGAAATTTCTGAAAGATGGATCTCATTTTTCTTTTCCAAAGTAGGGATTGAAGCAAAAATAAAAGAGGTGGGGTGTGGGGTTGGGGGGCAGGATGCAAGGAAGAGGAAAAGAATCTTGAACAACATAGAAGGGTTATTTGGGAGCTTAAAGGGATTAGAGAGCTACGTCTAGTGGAGACCAGCCCTTAGTGGAGGAAGCAGACACTCAAAACTAGAGGACCAGGACAAATACAATCCTCCCTTATCCCATCAAGTTTCCCAAGAGAAAGAAAAACAGGTTTCCTACAGTAAACCAAGTGGAATTCCTGTCATTTTTATGTGACTCTCCAAAGACAGGGCTACTCAAGGTGATTATTATGTTAATAAACATAACCTCTGTTCTCTCAAGACTCCAGCCTCATCATAAATCTAACCCCCTTGTATCTGCAATTCTATGCTCCTTCCCTCAAGGTATGATGTTTTCTCCACAATACCAAATCTCACTAAAAAACAACAAACAAAATCAAAAGGAACAGAAAAGTAAAACCTTCCACTTAATTTAAACAGTACAGCTGCACAACACTCATAGAGCAAAGCTATGAAATATTGGGTCAAATGGCTTTTTTCTTTGCATCTCACACTTGTGTTGACTTTGAACCCCAACGCAGCCCTTGAAAAGACAGGTCTTGCTGGCCAGCAGGATGTACCTCACTGGTAATTAGAGTTAAATTACATCTCAATATCTAAAATATTATTTCAGATGAGTCAATCTGAATGGAAAAAGGAAATACTCCATCCACAAGGCCCACATACTTCAGTGGTCACCGTTGGTCCCCAGACTCTACATCCGTTGACACTAACCACACCCATGACCTCCAACTATTTTGCCTCTAATATCTGGGATTCAGTTACTTATATGTATATTGTGAAGCTTGTAATCTCAGCAATCTCAGAATGCTCTTTAAAATGTAAATCCTAGTACTATTGCACCAGTGATAAGAGAATACCTACACTTCCTCCTATTAATAACAAATCATCATCATCATAATAATATACATTTATTAAGTGTGTTGTTACCATGTTGTAGTATTCTTTTAAGTACCTTATATAAATTATTACATTTAACTTTCTTCCAACTATGTGTGGTTCGTATCATTTTACAAATGAAAAATTTGAAGTTCAGAAAGTTTAAGTCGTTTTCTAAAAGTCTCAAACTAGAAAGTCCTTAAGTTTTCTTCTGTTTCTAGCAAATTGACTATTAATCATTAAGCAAAACTGCTTGCTTGTCTCTACTCAATAGAGTGTGTGCAGTATTTTTCCCAATAGGAAGGTAAGAGTACTGTATTACTTCTTGGAGTATCCCTCTCTCTGGCACCATACAAATCCTCTTATCAGTAGGGTCTAGTTAAAATATTAAATGGCTCTACAATGCCTTCAGGATAAAGAAAAATGTACTTCTTAAGAGTGCTCTCAGAAGCCAGGAAGATCTTGCTGTGGGTAACATTCTCATGATACAGTCCCGTACTTCTTCTCCCTTTTCCTTCAAGATGTTGCATTTCTTTCATGTCTTAAACATGGTGGTGATAGATACCTTTATTTTAATGTATTGCTGCCTTGTATCCTTTTCCTGCAGTGAACTATAGCTTTGTCAGCATTGTCATTTGGAGTCCTGAGATTCTTCAGAATTAAACCCTGTGAAACTCTCACCATCAATGCAAAACATTTTTCCAATGCATAGAGAAGGCAAACTGCTCCATCACGGGATATGGAGTCCTTACCTTTGGTAAACATTTCTTTACGGATCTTCATTTTATGCTAACTTCCTCAAGCAGTGTATGAGAGTTTCCATTCTCTAGATATTGTCAAACTTGAAAATGTTTGCCAAGCTAATGGATAAAATAATACCTAATTATTGCTTAATTCACACTTCTTGATTGTTATTGTGTTGGACATTGTTCCATATATTTATAGTCCATTTGTTTTTTATGCTCTGAATTTGCTGGAATGTTCTTCCAAGTTTCTGCATGTCTTGCTCATTTTCATTTATTAGTTCTTAGCACAAATGGCATCACTTTTAGAGAGGCCATCAGAGATCATCCTAATGATTTCTCCTAATTACTTTCTCATCTCCCTGAAAACTTAACATAACACTGATCTCAATCCATAACAATGCCTTGTGTGATTGTTACTTATTTACTGTCTCTGTTTTTTAAAACTCAAATGAATGTGCTCCACACAGATGCGTATTCTGTCTGTTCATGCTGTACCGACCGCAGTGTCAAAATGGACCTCACCCAGAATATGTGTTAAATAAGTCGTTGATGAATGAATGAGTTAATTACAAAACAATTACACGAGAAGCATAGAAACTTTCCACCCGAATGTAATTTTCAGGAGAGGCTTTGTTCTATTCACTGCTGGCCTGAAATAGATAGTAAGTATTCAATATGTATTGTGGAATTGAATTGTCTTTCGGTTGCTCAGAATTTGTTTTTCGTTAGCTGCTGTTTTTTTAACCATATCATAGTCAAAATTGCTAAAGAAAATATAAATAGAAACAGTATTATAGTTTCCGATTAAAATAAGCATCTGGTATTAGTTATACCACGCACACAGAGACACAAGTTTTATCTCAGCAAAATATAATTTGAAGTCTAATCTAAATCACAGTAAAAATTTTCCTTTAAATACAAAAATTAGAAAAAAAGGAAAAGTCAATATTAATATATTAGGTATGCTTTAGTGGACAATTGAGCAGGATTATTTAGAATCATCTCCAGAGCCTTCCTAGGCATTATAAATAACTCAGTAATTTTGGCAAGTGCATAAAACAGCTCACAAATGAGTTGACACTTTGCAGGTAGCAATTATTGCCTTAGGTAGGAAGTTTAAATGTTTGCTTTCCTTTTTATTCATCATGAAGGGGAAAAGGTCTTCTCATAAGTAAAAAAGATAATGATGTTTACACAAAGATTATAAAGAGCCATATTTCTTTGAAAGACTGCCTGAAATCCTCACTAAAGATCAAAACACTTTTACAAAGCACATCTGAATAACGTTTGATCTGAAGATGGAGGGAGTCCTACTATCTAATCTCTGCTGGTAATAACAGAGCTTTGCCAAATATTACTCATTCTTCTTTTTATTTATTTATTTTAAGCAGTTACTTTAGAACAAAGATTATATCCCTTCCTGTAGGCAAAGAAGGGGAACAGATCAAACATGCAACATTATTTGTTTATGTTGGCTTGCGTGCATAAATACATTTCTTATTGTTTAGCCAAATCCATTATGTGTCACAGTTGTATACTTTTGAATAAACCTGTGACTTGGCTACAGCTGCCACAGGCACAAACATTATTACAGAGGACTTTTTTGTGAATTGGAAAATAAACTACATGGAAAAAATTTAACTTATTCTGCTCAGCTGACCTAGAGTGGGAAACCAGCTACACTCAGTTATTGCCTAGGCATCTCACATTCTTCTCCCAGGACAGCTAAAATAGCTTGAGCATGCCCCCAAGGTGATGCCAGGAGCACAAAATTGCAAATGGAAACTGCGCCCCCCCAACCAACACACAAAAAAATCTCCGGACGCCTCGGTTTGGAATTTGTACTTCTGCTTCCGTCTCTTGAACATATGTGTGTTTGGACATACATATGTCAAAACCCAGAGCCAAGAGGTAAAGAAAGTCACTCTGCTCATGAAGGAAGGATACTGCCATGTACAAGGTGAAAAGTATGGATAGACCTGGAAAATGAAAGAAATTGGGTCTTCCAGTGCTTTGACCATTTCTTCCCATAACTCTCTCCAAAAGCGTAATCTTATTTTTCACAATGTCGACATGAGTTAGGTCAGAAAGCATATTCAGAGAGTTTAGGTCTCTCACTGTCAGAGGCATGGGTCTTAATACCAAATTAGGATTATACCTACTATAATGGCCTGGATGTTTGTGCCCACCCCCTAAATTAATATATTGAAATCCTAATGACCAATATGATAGTATGGGGAGGTACAGCGTTTGGGAGGTGGTTAGAGCACGAGAGTGGAGCCCTCATGAACAAAATTTGTGCCCTTATAAAAGAAGTTCTCCAGCCCCTTCCACCATGTGAGGACACTACAAAAAGTCTCCCATATGGAAGATGCCCTCACCCAGCCACGCTGACACCCTGATCTTGGATTTTCAGGCTTTGGAACTGTTAGAAATAAGTTTCTGTTGTTTTTCAGTTATCAGTCTGTAGTATTCTATTGAAACAGGCCAAACAGACTAAGACATCTACATTAGGAATGTAATAGATTATATAGAATAAACTTTTCAATTTCAATTGCTCTAAGCTTTACTGGTTATAAGTCCCTTTTTCAGTCACATGAATAAACTATTATAGGTTAGTAAGTGCTTGAGAAATGTGCTAATATAAACATTATCATTAGTGCAAAGGGGACTCAGATTAAAGATTAAGTCATTACATAACTGATTTAGTAAGCTGCTTTGTAGAAAAATGTGATGACAATTTTCACTTTACTGAAGTTTAATGATTGTATCTAATTTTGTAATCCTACTTATTTCTAGGAAAACCTGTAGCAGGAGGCTCTAAGACATGCACAATTTTCTGTATTTCTACCTGTATATAGTAACCTCTAAATGGTTACATATCTATTAAGCTGAAATCTTCTTTGATATGTACTCCAGAACTAAAATCTCTAATTAAAAGACTATGACATCGCTAACTGCTATTTAGGCTAACATCAGCCTAAAACCTGAAACAAAGTTAAAGAAACATCTGATTTTAACTAACATTTTATTTAATGTGTTTGTAGAAAAGAAAATATTTTTCCAAAATTAAGTGTCCTTGAATTGAAATTCCAAATAATGCTGTTAGGTGAGGCTTATTCATGAAGCCTTCATACATTGTCTCTGAAATTATACAGGTGAAGAGAATCAACAAACATTCACACAAAAAAACATGTAAAGTGAATTACTCCAAAATGTGTGTATTATAGTACTTTTTAGTAGAAAAACCCTGAATTCTACCATTGCTTTATACATTTTTACCAAATATTTTGAACATAGAGAAGGCCAGTTATTCTTTCTTCTGGTTCAGAAATTGAGACAGGGAATTAAAGTAAATGGATGAGATTAGGTATCAGTGTAATACATATTATAATGCACGTGTTATTTGAGTCCTCATTTAGCTTACATAAAAAGCACCTCAGCTATGGAATAAGCTTTGTAATACTGTAATGAGTCAGTCAATGTATGATTGGAGCCAAAATATTATGTATTCTTCCTTTGAAATTATATATGGGATACTGAGTGGGGGGTGAGAAAACTAATTTCCTGGTAAAATATTAGTAACCGTGTTAAGCACTTTAAATCAAATTAAATGAGGTAGGTAGGTAGGTAAGTAATCATACCTACCTTATGATGAGGTAAGTATGATTACTAAGAAAAAGATACTTAATAACATAAAAAGATCACTGTAACATTTTGTGAAAAAGTAGTATGCAATTTCTAACAAATAAAATAGAAAATACAAAGAAGAAAACCCTTTTATATTATATAAAAAATCAAATTTATTATAAAGTCCAAAAATCTAAACATTATGAACCCTGCCCAATAGTCTAGACTCATTACTTATCACTTTCTTTGCTCCCGCAGTCTCCAAAACACACATTGCGTGTGCACGCACACACACACTACAATGAAGTTACATTAAATGAATTCATTTGCTTTGCTCACTGTCTCTCATCTCTGCAGTTTTCCCATGCCATTCACACTGCCAAGCACACTTTTTCTCCTTGACCTCATCTCTTCTATTCCCTTTGACTTCTAATCACTTTTGAATATCTGATTTTTTTAAATGGGCAATATTTTCTTCCTTCCTTCCTTCCTTCCTTCCTTCCTTCCTTCCTTCCTTCCTT